>NC_060139.1:1122663575-1122964045 GCF_021461385.2 Schistocerca piceifrons | reverse complement strand
AGATGCCTTTTACTACTCATGCGGATGACATAACAATTTTTATTATTTAAGGTCAGTTACCACTTTTTGCATCATATGGATAGGTAGCCTAAATCATTTTGCAGTTAATTTTGATCATCTGATCACTTTACAAGACAGTAAATGATTTGCAAGACTGTAAATGATAGCATCATCTAAGAGGACTGCTCAGATTCTCTCTTAAATTGTTAATGTAGATCAGCAACAGCAGGTGGTCTATAACACTTCCTTGAGGAATGTCAGATATCACTTCTGTTTTACTTGACGATTTTCCATCAATTACTATGAACTGTGACCTTTCTGACAGGAAACCACACATCCAGTTGCACAACTGAGACAATACGCCATATGATTAGAAAATGCTTGTGAGGAACTGTTTCAAAAAGTCTTCTGGAAATCTACAAATATGGAATCAATTTGAGATCCCCAGTCGACAGCACTTATTACTTTGTGTGGCTAAAGAGCTAGCTGTGTTTTAAAAGGTCGATATTTCTGAATCTATCTTGGCTATTTATCAATGAATCATTATCTTTGAGACAATTCATAATATTCAAACACAATATATGTTCCAAAATCCTAATGCAAATCAACATTAGTGATATGAGTCCGTTATTTAGTAGATTACTCCTCTTTTCTTTCTTGAGCATTGGTGTGACCTGAGCAACTTTTCAGTCTCTAGGTATGGATCTTTATCAAATGAGCGGCTATATATGATTTCTAATGGAGCTATTGTATCAGCATTCTCTGAAAGAAACATAACTGCTTTATTACACTGAGGAGAGCTACTACTAAGTTACTCACAGTTGCAGTTGTTCTTGATTTGAATACTGCAATATTTACTTTGTTGTCTTTGGTGAAGAAATTTCAGAAATCCGTGTTTAGTAACCCTGCTTTAGTAGCACTGTCATCAGTAACATTACCACAGCTATTGCGCAGTGAAGGTATTGGTTGTGTCTTGCCATTGGTGTACTACACATGCAACCAGAACCTCTTTGGATTTTCTTCCAGATTTCAAAACGAAGTTTCACTATGGGAACTATTAAACACATCTTGCACTGAAACCCACCCTAAGTTTCGAGCTTCAGTAAAACATCGCTAATCTTGGAGATTTTGCATTCTTTTAAATTTTGACATGCTTTTTTTCATTGCTTCCGCAGCTGAGTTTTGACATATTTTGTGCACCACCCTTTTAATTTATTTGGTATCCTTTCAATTTATTTGGTATATATCTCATAATTGATGTCAATACTATTTGTCTGAATTTAAACCATGTCTGGTCTACACTTACATAGTCAGACTTGAAGGAGTAGAGACTTAGTAGAGACCGTCTCCTTGGAAGGCATCAAGTTAATTTTTATCTGCTTTCTCATTAAATGCCCTATTGTGTAGGGCTGAAAATTAATAGAGATAAGGCAAACAGAATGTGCAAAGTAAGTGGAAATTACTCGTCTCTTCCCCGATTACAGTGCAATAGAAGATACTACAAGATGTTGACAGATTTCCATATCTCGGTAGCTTTATATGTAATAATGAGGTCACAGATGCAGAAATCACCAGCAGAACTGGAAAATCAGTCCATATGGCAATTAGGTCTGTAATATGTCAACAAAGCTTTGACTGTACTCCTTTATCGTTTATATGTGTGAGACTTGGAAAATGTCAGTAAAATCAGCACACAGTCTCCATATTTTTCACCAACAATGCTAGAGATGAATTCTGAAGATGTTAACCCAACCAAGTTACAAACGATGAAGTGCTGAGAATACGACGTCTAGACAGCCTGCACAAAATTATTGTTGAAAGAAGACTGAAGATTGCAGGTTATGTTCTATGCATGTAAGGTGGAAGAATCCCAAAATCAACACTGTTGTGGAAATCAATGGACAGATACAGATGTACAGGAAGACCTTTTAACACTTGGAACTTTTGCAATGAATCTTCAATGCATGGACACAAACTTGGAGGAAGGTGAGAATGTGGCAGCTGATCGAGTGAACTAGTGGAAACCAGTTCCTTGTATGGTACACAGCAAATCTGAGTAGGTTAGTAAGTAAGTAATTAAGTAAAGTAAGTACAACTGGGGATTTTGCAAAATTGTTGGATGATCCATATTATTGTCTATATTTGACACTGTTGGACTTCTACCTTTTCCTTGATGTGTATTCTTCAAATTGTGAGTTTTATGAGAAAGCTGATAGGTACTTACCAATCAACCTTCCCTCACACGAACTGACATTGTCTCTTTGTAAATTCTACTGTGCTAACAATTATCTACTAAGAATCCTCGACTAGGTCTCCGCAGCTCAAATGAGCCAGTTTCTTTTAAATTTCTGTCTTTGGCTATAATTGTCTTCCAAGTATGGTGACACAACATCCTGTCATGAAACTTTTGCCTTTACACTTGTTTACTTTTCTGGACACTGCCTTTTTCTGCACTGTGCACTAAATACACTATGTGATTAACGCCCAATCTCCAACAGCCAATCGTGAACTGTAAACAGTTGTAAACTCCACCAGGGCACATAACAAACAATTAACATTTGTGTTTTAGTGTTCTAAGCTGTGAGGTCATCAGCGGACAAATAATTTAGTACCTATTCCTGGACAGCCGGAGTGGCCGTGCGGTTCTAGGCGCTACAGTCTGGAACCGAATGACCGCTACGTTCGCAGGTTCGAATCCTGCCTCGGGCATGGATGTGTGTGATGTCCTTAGGTTAGTTAGGTTTAATTAGTTCTAAGTTCTAGGCGACTGATGACCTCAGAAGTTAAGTCGCCTAGTGCTCAGAGCCATTTGAACCTATTCCTGACGTGCTGTTGTTTGGAACAACAACTGACATGATCCAAAATATTACTTTCTTTTATTATAGCTTCACTTTTATTTTGTCTAATGATTACTAATTTCAGTATCAAATTCCATCATCAAGCCACTATATGATCAGAAAGCATAGTGTATCTTTAAAATATTGTTTAATAAACAGATTACCTTTATATCATCATTCCTTGAAGTAATGTCCAAAGTGGAAGGACATATGATTAATTTTGAGTATATACAAAAGTCAGAGTACTGAACTGGATATGAAAGAAGGAAAACCAGAAGGGCAGTGAGAGACGGGTGCCTTCTATCACCTTACTTCCTTAATATGTTCATCAAGGAAGTAATAACAACAACAAAGAAAAGATGACAAGAATCAAAAGGTAATTTCTGGAATACTCCAAGGAAATGCGATAGGACCATTACATTTACAATGCATATAAATGATCCAGTAGAAAGTGTCAGAGGCTTCTTAATATTGTTCACAGGTACTACACTTGTCCATCAGAAAGTAGCAACAACAGAAGACAGTATCAATTTGCACAATGACCTGCAGAGGATTGGTGAATGATGCAGGCTCTGGCAGTTGACCCTGCACATAAATAAATGTAACATATCACACACACACACACACACACACACACACACACACACACACACACACACACAGGAAAAGAAATCCAATACTGCCAATACTGTACAACTACACTATTAATGACAAATTGCTGGAAACAGAATCTACTATAAAATATCTAGAAGTAACTATCCAGAGCAACCTTAAAGTGGAATGACCACATAAAACAGCAATAGAAAAGCAGATGCCAGACTAAGATTCACAGGAAGAATCTTAAGTGAATGTAAATTACCTGTGTCCTTACCCAGTAGGACTGACAGAAGAGAGAAAGAAGATCCAATGAAGTGCGGAGTGTTTTGTCACAGGATCATTTAGTCGCTGTGACATCATTACAGATATGCTCAGCAACTCCAGTGGTAGATGCAATAAGAGAGCAGTTGTGCATCACGGAAAGATTTACTACCCAAATTTCGAGAGAGTAGTTTCCGAGAAGAGTCTGACAACATAATAGTTTCTCTCATATACAATTCACGAAATGATCATGAGAAGAAAATTTGAGAAGTTAGAGATAATACAGAAGCGTACTGACAGTCACTCTTCCCAAGCACTGTTCACAAGTGGAACAAGGCAGAGGGGATCAGTTGGTGGCATGAGACGTACCCCCTGCCACACACAGTTAAGTGGTTTTTGGAGCATGATGTCGATATGGAAACTTAATTGCATGCATATACACTGCAGATTGACGACATCGCAATAGTAAATCAGAGTAGGAACTAAATAAAATGTTTCAGGCCTTAAATCAAGAAGTGGTAAAACTAAAGCTAAAAATGAATACAAAGAAGACAAAAGTTATGGCTACAGACAAGAAAGGAGGTGGAGGTAGGACTGACACAAGAACAGGCAATGAGCAACTCAAGAAAGGAACTGAAATTCACTATCTCAGTAGCATTTTGCAAGAAAACTATCAATATTTCAAGGCATTCAAGAAAAGAAAAGCACAGGTGAAGAGTTCCTTCCAAAATAAGAAGAAGCTGCAACTGAATAAACATATCAGCTTCCACATTAAGAAAATATTTGTAAAGACCTTTGTGTGGAGTGTTCTGACACACAGATGCAAAATCTGTACATTAGAAAAGCCAAAGGAAGCTCACCTCAAACCTGCTGAAATGTGGTTCTGGAGGAGAAGTACAAGAACTAGCTGCATTGACAGAAAAACTAAAGGAAATAGGAGAGAAGAAAGAACCACTGAAAGTTATAGGCCAGGGCAAAGCAAAATACACTGGACACTTAACTGGAGATGATAATCTTTTAAAAAACATTTCTGAAGGCAAGATCGTAGGTAAGAAAACAAGGGGATGACTGAGAACATCCTACTTAAACAATATGATCAATGAATGGGATTTTCTTCACACATGGAGATGAAGACAACTGCTGAAGAGAGGAAGCTGTGGCTGCAGAGACAAGGTTTAACCTTTTGGAAGAGTAAGGACAAACTAATACAAAATATGAGTCTGCATGGTAGCTACATATGGAATAAATGACAACTTCTTGTGTGCAGTCATCAAGTCACTTACCCCAGTAGGTGTCTTATCTACTAAAAGTAGAGGTCACTGTTGTGCTTTCAATAGATGTGAACTGCACCCTGAAAATGGTATGTCTAGTTTGCAGTTGTACAGAAGCTTTTTATTTTGCAAAATGGTTCAAATGGCTCTAAGCAGTATGGGACTTAACGTCTGAGGTCATCAGTCCCCCAGACTTAGAACTACTTAAACCTAACTAACCTAAGGACATCCCTGCCTAAGGCAGGATTCGAACCCGCGACCGTAGCAGCAGCACGGTTCCAGACTGAAGTACCTAGAACCGCTTGGCCACAGTGGCCAGCTTTTATTTTGCAAAGAAATTTTTGATAATAAGATGAACTGATGCTGGTACTTGCTACTGAAACCAGTAGTACTTAGACACAACAAAAGTGTGACTACAGAATTAAGAATAATTTTTCCAAACAATCGAGTATTTTTTCAAAACAACACCACAATAGAGGAAACTTATTTTAAACTAAAGACACAAAAGAAAAAAAGAGAAACTGTAAAGATCTTGAGTCTCATAAGACTCTCTTGGGAGGAAAATATAAGATATTTAATTGGTAAACTTGCAAGGCATACTTTTTTATGTTGTATAAACTATGAAACTGTTAGCATCGTCAGCTAAAATTTACTTCTTCTGTCTTAATATACCTTCCTTCACTTACAGCTGCAGTGTGGAGACAGGGGTGAGGGTGGGAGCGGTGATGGGGGCGAGTGTGAGGGCGTACTGCTTTAAAATGGTGATTCTTGTATTGATATTCTTAACAACAGATTTATATCTTTTGCTTATGAAAGTCTGCATGCGATGACAGCTGCACTAGTAATACCTTCACAGGGTCGTATTCAAGTTGCAAGGCTAGATCTATGCCAGCCATGACATGCTCCCAGCCTTTCCTCCTCGTGATCTGGTTGTAGCATTGGGACTGCAGTGTGTCTAAGCTGATGTTCAGACCGTCAAGCCCTGCCCTCTGCAAGGCAACCAGCTGTCTTGTCAACATGAGGCCATCGGTTGTCATTAAGACACTTTCGAGATCTTTTATTTTCTTCAAGGCACCTGTGAAACAGCAATTTATTCTAAAGAAACTGAAACAAATAATTTGTAACATTGCTGTTGCATATAAAACAAAACTCCAGTTGATAAATTGAAAATACAAATTCCTTAAAAGTTAACTGTACATTTGCCCTAATACAAAGAGGTAAGAAGGGTTGTTGTTGTTGTGGTCTTCAGTCCTGAGACTGGTTTGATGCAGCTCTCCATGCTACTCTATCCTGTGCAAGCTTTTTCATCTCCCAGTACCTACTGCAACCTACATCCTTCTGAATCTGCTTAGTGTATTCATCTCTTGGTCTCCCTCTACGATTTTTACCCTCCACGCTGCCCTCCAATACTAAATTGGTGATCCCTTGATGCCTCAGAACATGTCCTACCAACCGATCCCTTCTTCTGGTCAAGTTGTGCCACAAACTTCTCTTCTCCCCAATCCTATTCAATAC
Organism: Schistocerca piceifrons; assembly: GCF_021461385.2. NCBI lineage: Eukaryota > Metazoa > Arthropoda > Insecta > Orthoptera > Acrididae > Schistocerca > Schistocerca piceifrons. Next base: position 1,122,957,564 of record NC_060139.1, on the reverse strand, counting down.
TTCCTCATTAGTTATGTGATCTACCCATCTAATCTTCAGCATTCTTCTGTAGCACCACATTTCGAAAGCTTCTATTCTCTTCTTGTCCAAACTATTTATCGTCCATGTTTCACTTCCATACATGCCTACACTCCATACGAATACTTTCAGAAATGACTTCCTGACACTTAAATCAATACTGGATGTTAACAAATTTCTCTTCTTCAGAAACGCTTTCCTTGCCATTGCCAGCCTACATTTTATGTCCTCTCTACTTCGACCATCATCAGTTATTTTGCTCCCCAAATAGCAAAACTCCTTTACTACTTTAAGTGCCTCATTTCCTAATCTAATTCCCTCAGCATCACCCGACTTAATTAGACTACATTCCATTATCCTTGTTTTGCTTTTGTTGATGTTCATCTTATATCCTCCTTTCAAGACACTGTCCATTCCATTCAACTGCTCTTCCAAGTCCTTTGCTGTCTCTGACAGAATTACAATGTCATCGGCGAACCTCACAGTTTTTATTTCTTCTCCATGAATTTTAATACCTACTCCGAATTTTTCTTTTGTTTCCTTTACTGCTTGCTCAATATACAGATTGAACAACATCGGGGAGAGGCTACAACCCTGTCTTACTCCCTTCCCAACCACTGCTTCCCTTTCATGTCCCTCGACACTTATAACTGCCATCTGCTTTCTGTACAAATTGTAAATAGCCTTTCGCTCCCTGTATTTTACCCCTGCCACCTTTAGAATTTGAAAGAGAGTATTCCAGTCAACGTTGTCAAAAGCTTTCTCTAAGTCTACAAATGCTAGAAACGTAGGTTTGCCTTTCCTTAATCTTTCTTCTAAGATAAGTCGTAAGGTCAGTATTGCCTCACGTGTTCCGGTGTTTCTACGGAATCCAAACTGATCTTCCCCGAGGTTGGCTTCTACTAGTTTTTCCATTCGTCTGTAAAGAATTCGTGTTAGTATTTTGCAGCTGTGACTTATTAAGCTGATAGTTCGGTAATTTTCACATCTGTCAACACCTGCTTTCTTTGGGATTGGAATTATTATATTCTTCTTGAAGTCTGAGGGTATTTCGCCTGTTTCATACATCTTGCTCACCAGATGGTAGAGTTTTGTCAGGACTGGCTCTCCCACGGCCGTCAGTAGTTCCAATGGAATATTGTCTACTCCGGGGGCCTTGTTTCGACTCAGGTCTTTCAGTGCTCTGTCAAACTCTTCACGCAGTATCATATCTCCCATTTCATCTTCATCTACATCCTCTTCCATTTCCATAATATTGTCCTCAAGTACATCGCCCTTGTATAGACCCTCTATATACTCCTTCCACCTTTCTGCTTTCCCTTCTTTGCTTAGAACTGGGTTTCCATCTGAGCTCTTGATATTCATACAAGTCGTTCTCTTATCTCCAAAAGTCTCTTTAATTTTCCTGTAGGCGGTATCTATCTTACCCCTAGTGAGATAGGCCTCTACATCCTTACATTTGTCCTCTAGCCATCCCTGCTTAGCCATTTTGCACTTCCTGTCGATCTCATTTTTGAGACGTTTGTATTCCTTTTTGCCTGTTTCACTTACTGCATTTTTATATTTTCTCCTTTCATCAATTAAATTCAATATTTCTTGTGTTACCCAAGGGTTTCTACTAGCCCTCGTCTTTTTACCTACTTGATCCTCTGCTGCCTTCACTACTTCATCCCTCAAAGCTACCCATTCTTCTTCTACTGTATTTATTTCCCCCATTCCTGTCAATTGCTCCCTTATGCTCTCCCTGAATCTCTGTACAACCTCTGGTTCTTTTAGTTTATCCAGGTCCCATCTCCTTAAATTCCCACCTTTTTGCAGTTTCTTCAGTTTTAATCTACAGGTCATAACCAATAGATTGTGGTCAGAGTCCACATCTGACCCTGGAAATGTCTTACAATTTAAAACCTGGTTCCTAAATCTCTGTCTTACCATTATATAATCTATCTGATACCTTTTAGTATCTCCAGGGTTCTTCCATGTATACAACCTTCTTTCATGATTCTTAAACCAATACAAAGAGGTAAGAAGGGTTAATAAACTGAATTGAAGAATGCAAATTAAGATAGCAATGAAAAAATAATTAGAGGCATGAGATCACCTACTGCAACAGGGAAATGGGAATCAATATGAACCATTACCCAGCTACTGTCAACTGATTCCATGTCTCCATGCACACTGTATAAACCACTGTGGGTTGTACGACAAAGTACATTGTTGTACCACACATTATGGTTTTTCCCCATTCAATGCTCATGTGGAGTGTGGGAAGAATGATTCTTTAAATGGTTCTGTGCATGCTGTAATTAATCTTGCCTTCATGGTCCCTATAGGAGTGATACATATGCGGTTATTGTATAATCCCTAAATGCCTCACTTAATACAGGTTCCTGAAATTTCATAAGTTGGGTTTTGTCATATATTTGGCGTCTATCTTCACTTGTCTGGCATTTCCAATTTGTAGTAGCTTCTTGATGCTCTCCCATGCATCAAATAAATCTATGATCAATCATGCTACACTATTTTGTATACATTCAATGTCTGCCATTAGCCTTATTTGTTATGGGTCATACTTAAGCAATATTCTAGAATGGGCCACACAAGTATTTTGTAAGCAATGTCCTCTATAGACTGATTACATTTTCCAGTATCTTACCAATGAATTGAAGTCTGCATTCTGCTTTGCCTACAAGTGAGTCTATGTCACCATTTCATTTCATCCAGATATTTGTATGAGTTGACCAATTAAAACTGTGATTATTTGATAATGTAGTCATACAATACTGTCTTTTATTTGTTTTGTGATGTGCTCCAATTTACATTTCTGAAAACTTAAACTCAGTTGCCTATCTTTGGACCAATTTGAAATGTTATGATCTGACTCAAATTTGTGCAGATTTTTTTCAGGCAATAATTCATTATAGACAACTCTATCATCCAGGAAAAGTATGAGGCTCCTTATAATATCGTCTTCCAGAACATTAAGGTACAACATTAATGTAATGGTATAAATTACTATAAATGTATAAATAAGTTTATAAGTGTGTAAAATACATTGAACTATTTGTTACAACAAAACATTGTACTGGTATACTCAGCAAGATGTTAAATCAGCAGATAGCTACATTTTATGTTCAACATTTTGTGTACAGCATATATGCTGGAAAGGATTTATACCCAAATTAAATAAATCTGAAGAAATGGTACGGTGTCTCTGGAAAAAAAATCCATAAAAACTCATACAGTCCAATTTGCTATTATGTCACTGTTACTGAAATATAATACAAAGTAACTGAATTCGATGAACATTCTCAGAGTGCAATATGCCTCAGAGTGAATGCACAGTAATGTCAACATTATTTTTCAAGGCTATGTTTGTGAAAATGGATGAAAGCAAACCACACATTTTGTTCTCAATCTGCGGAAGCATTATGCACTGTGAAACACTGTACTGCTGTTCTACATAAAAGCTGTCTCATTGCCAACATCTTTCCCCTGCTGGCTGTTCTACACTTCTCATCACTGATTCAACATGTTGTAAGATATTTTATGCTGTATGACACCACAGTCCAATCTGGTTAGGATAGCATAAAAATAATATATGAATTTCAGTATTGAAACTGGAACAGCAGAACAGCTCTCATCACACTGGATATCAAATCGAGGTTGGATTACAGCCATGGGTACATCATTTCATGCTACTCAACTGTATGTCATATGTCAGAGTTCATCAACTGTAGTGGCTGGCGACTGGTGGCTGGCGACTGGTGGCATAGCCATCTCTTGGCATCCAGTGAACAGACGTTCTACACAGGTGACAGATTTGAAGAAAATGCTGGATACGGCAACAGTGGAACACTCTCTGTATCGAGGTAGCTCAGTACAGCTCAGGTGATGTGTAGTCTTGCATTATCTTGTTAAAAGATAACATCACGGAGCCCTTGAGAATAGGGCACAGCGATAGGCCTTAACAAAACACAAATGCAATGGCTGCTGTCCAAATTACTGGCTATGTGAACCAGAGGTTGTGACATGTATCCAGTTGCACCCCATACCATAACATCACATGCTGGACCCGCCTGTGAATGACAGGTACAATCTGGCCAGGTCTGTTGGCATCAATTGTGACGATGTTGCAGAACCGAGACTCATCTGATACGATGACACAGTGCCATTCCTGTGTCTGGCATTGTTGTCAGTTGCACCGCTGTCAGTTCACCTCTCTCTAGAGCTGCATTAAGGGCTAGACAGTCTGTGCTGCTCCAGATGCCATCACATTGTCTGTGTGGATACTTGTCTCACTGTATACAAGCCCACTTCCTGACTAAATGTACACAACTTCACTGCAGGATCACGTATGCATGAGCGAACACTTGTCTGCCCTCTCAGGTGCTAGTTGGGTGGCACTACTGAGGCCCTGCAAGGCATTTAGCATGGCCCTCCTGAACCTACCAATTCTATGTTCGCACAAAATGAGATTCTGAGCAATGCAAGCAGCAATACAGTGAAACAATAAACCAGAGCCTCAGCAGACCATGAGCCTGCCACTGCCAAATCTGGAATGCTGATAAACATTTCTCCTTCTTCCATTATGCTTAACACGGACTTCGAGTAAACAACCAACACTGAAATAGAATTTCTGAATGAGAAACCTGCTCCATAAGCTTTTTCTTGCATACAGAATATGCATGGGAGTGCTGAAAAGTAATGCCTCTGAATTTTTTATTCTGTTCTCAATATCGGTCGAGGTATCACACGTCACGCATATTACTTGGTCAACTTTCCCACTTCACTGACTCGTGGCACACCCCCCTCCTGCAAACAGATGGAGTCGCAATAGGCAGCCCACTCTGACCAGAGATTGTGAATATGTTTACGGTGCACTTCGAGGAAGAGGCCCTGATGTCATCCAAATGGAAATCCATCTTCTTCTTCTTCTTCTTCTTCTTCTTCTTCTGTTATGTGGATAACACACTTGTCATCTGGCCTCATGGAAGAGACAAACTTCTTGACTTCTTTGTACATCTGAACTCCACACGCCACAAAATCAAATTCACTATGGAGACCAAAGAAGAAGGAAGACTACCATTCCTGCACATCATAGTCAGGAGAATAATGGACAGCACCCTGTGCCACAGCGTGTATCTGACTCTATAAAACACATAAACTCAGTTCTCCCTATGGCACTGTGAATAATTTCAATAACAAAAAGTGAGATGAATGTTGCAGCGTACATTTAATTTCCACTTTGGCTTTGCATTCAAGATCAGTCTTACCTGAGAGTGCAACATTACATCTTTGGTTAATTTAATTATATGTTCATTAGATTTTGGTTATAAGGCACGTTTTGCTGCCTAATGTTTCATCTCCAAATACTGGAAACAATCCATGGAGGAAGAGGAGTATGTAAGACATTGGTGGACCAGGTTGGAAGAATCTGTGAATTTCAATACTCTGTAGAAGACCTCAATCATTTGAAAATAACTTTCAGACCTTGTGGCTATTCTAACAGATATACATAAGGCACTACATTCTAAAATATTTGCATCTTTCACTGAAAAACAAGCAACTAGAGGAAAAGTTCTCTTGCCATTTGTAAAAACAGTCGCAGATCGCGACCTCCGAGTGCTATGAAGAGAAGGTATTGACGCAGTGCTTAAACCAAACTGAAGACCACAACAGCAGCCATACTCAAGTAAATTGCTATGCAGTAGTTTCAGTGAATTTGACAATGATGTGGCTGCTTTCATGGTGGCCCAGTCATATTGTGGGGTAGGGAATGCCAGTGACAGGGCTGGAATTGTAGGTGACAGATGGATTTTTGGCAAAGCCTTGTATCAATACCTCCTTAATTATTGAGCTGAAAAACTGTAAAAAACATTCATACAGCAAAATCACACAAAGAAATTTCCTATTTCTGCAGGTATTGTGCCTTCTGTTTCTTTTTCATTACAAAAACATATTGATTCAAGTTTATAAAGTCACAACTATGTCACTGTGATTTGTGTAACACACATTCTGGAACATGTTCCAGGAATGTCATGAAACAGACAGCTTTAAATACTTACTCTAGCTCATCTTTCAAGACTTGCATGCCAACAACAACACCATCTATCCAATCTGTTTTTATTTCACTTTCATGTAAAGATTTCTCCACAAAGGATATCATCTGCCATGTAGGCAGTGCAAGAGGAAATTCCACACTCACATTTGGGTAATCAAGTGGATTCTGTGTCTTGTCAGAACCAAGTACAATCAACCCAATTTCATCTTTACCACTGGTAAATATCTGGAAACATATTAAATGGTAAAAATAAGTTTTGTTTATAACAAGTTGTATACCAATAAAAATATCACACACAGATACTCTTTATAAAATTATTTAATTGGATAGATAAAAAATCTACTCACCAAGCAGTGGCAGAACACACACATAAAAGACTGTTGTGATAGGCAAGCATTTGGAGCCAGTGACTCCTTCTTCAGGCTGAAGGGTTGCAGGGGAAGCAAGAAGGGTGAAGGAAAAGGGCTGGAGAGGTCTAAGAAAAGGGGTAGATTTTGAGAAAGTTACCCACAACCGTGGGTCATGGGTGACTTACCGTACAGGATGAGAAGGAAAGACTAATTGTTGGGGACTGCATCGGGCAAGATTCGGAAACCTGAGAGCTTAAAGGTGGAAGACAGGGTAATATGCAAGACAGAGATTACTACTAAAACTGTACATGAGTTAATAAGAGTGAGAAGCTAAGTGTATTGTATGCAACAGCTGTGGGAGGGGGCAGTGAAAATAGACGGGAAAGACAATGAAAGATGTAGAAAGCTAAAACGGAGTGAAGCAAAGAGTAATTACAGTGAAGAAAAGCTGAGACAGGAGAAATTAACGTAAATTAAGGCAAGGTGGGTGGTGAGAACCAAGGACACGTTGTAGTGCTAGTTCCCACCTGCGGAGTTCTGAGAAACTGGTGTCTGGCGGAAGAATCCAGGTGGCATGTGTGGTGAAACAAGTGCCGAGGTCACGTATGCCATGTTGTAGAGCATGCTCTGCAACAGGATATTGCGAGTTTCCAGTATATACACTATGCCTATGCCCATTTATCCTAACTGATAATTTGGTGGTAGTCATGCAGATGTAGAAAGCTGAACAGTGTTTACATAATAGCTGGTATATGACATGTGTCGTTTCTATTTCTCACCTGATCCGCAGTTCTGGGTGACTTTCCCAAAATCTACACCTTTTCCTGGAACTCTCCAGGCCTTTTCCTTTACCCTTCTTCCTTCCCCTTCAACGCTTCTGTCTGGAGGAGCCACAGGCTCCGAAAGCTTGCCAATCACAACAGTCTTTTATGTGTATGTTCTGCTGCCACTTGGTGAGTAGATTTTTTATCTATTCAATTAAATAATTTTATCAATAATTTATTGTTTATGTTGTTATAGTTACTCTTTATAACCTACTTAAAATACATCACGTACCCTCCTCTCCACAATTCTTCGAACACATAGTTTTGCCTTTTGTAAAAAATCACTGCGTTTCTGTATAACATACTTGGAGTCAAAGTGTCCAACATCTATTACAATTATAAACAGAAGAAAGAAAGTCATTGTATTTATTGGCAGTATTACGCAATCAAATATTTTGAAAGAGTTCCAGTGGTATAAATTTACAATATCTTACAAATAAATATATACGTTTATTCTTTAAATCAATTCTTAGCAATAACATAATAGTATAAATTGCAGAATCAATATAGCGAATTTTAATGTAATGACTGCAATACAAATACAAAATAACAGCGGTAAGTTATAACAAATGAGAGAGAGAGAGAGAGAGAGAGAGAGAGGCATTTAGACAATGTTTCATTACAGTGTGAAACTTATTAGAATTAAAATGAAGCCGTAGTGAATTATTACATTCCAAAAATAATAATTATTGTGTTCTTTCACCCCAAAATAATACTTTCATTAGGTAATATATACTTTTAATTTCAGAAATTTTTACAACAGCTCTGGACTTCACTGCCTCGATGAATTTATTACATGTGTCAATGAATGAGGGTTGATAACACTGCTTTAGTCATTCAATTGTTCGTCATGTGTTATTCGCAATGTTCTTAATAACTTCTTATGTAAAGTTCCATCATCAAAAAGATAATCTACGTAAGTTTTAAAAGTTGCGAATCTTTAAACAACAACTTGAAAATGGGTATATCAGTATTTTGTATACTTTCTAGCATTGCTAGATTTACTTTTAAATTTTAAAGTATATGGGCAGATTGAGCGACTTTCCATCCAGAAAATTTGCTGTTGGCAAGGCCTCACTACAAAGATAAATGGTCTTTCCGGAGTCAAATGCAAAAAAAATTCATAAATACCAGCATTGTAAGTGATACAAACAGGTATTAAGCAACGGGCATAAATATCGTTCTGCTTGACGAGAAAAAAAAGTAGGTAGATGAAAGAGTAAATTGGGTGCAAGGATTGAACATAAACTCACCCAAATTGCAAAGGTTTAAAAAAAAAACAAAAAAAAAAGAAACAAGAGGGTCACTGCTCAAGAATTGAGAACTGCCCCCCCCCCCCCTTTCTTTTACAGGCTTGCTTTCACTTTTCAGATGAGACCATGTCCCGCATATGTGAAGAAAATAGCCAATATGTAAAGAGAATTACAGATAAAGAGTTTTCTAGAATGAGATTTTCACTCTGCAGCATAGTGTGCACTGATATGAAACTTCCTGGCAGATTAAAACTGTGTGCTGGACCAAGACTCAAACTTGGTGATCGTAACCCCAGACCTGTGTTGCCGTTTTGGGAGGTAGATCTCGTATCTGGAAAGAGGAGATGACAGTTAGGGTACTATGGGCGAGCAGCTGCCATCAATTTTTGATGGTGCAGAACCCACAATAGTGGAACTGCTGCCTAGTCCAAAGGCACCTGTTACCAGTCTTACCCCACAATAGTGTATCGAATCCAGACGTAATGTCGAAGCTGATAAAAAGTCATATGAGAGATTCCTGTAATCTAGATGTGACTGCACCAATGCTGCATGCAGCCATATCAAAGTAGAGTGGACCACACCGCGGTCGGTGTCGCTGAGGCATAGAAGAGCATTCAGGTGCGACCTACATGTCTGCTTTAGTTGACAAAAATGGGGAAGCCATGTCAACTAGGCATCAAAGACCGGTCCTAAAAAACACAATGACAGAAATGCATAACGTAGGTCATGGCAGCCAAAAAATGGATGCTATGAGTGGAAGCCCAGGATTGTGCTTGGTGCATTGCTCCCTGCATTCTGCCTCCAGCAATAGCCGTCGCGGACGAACAAAAAAGATGGGGACACCATATGTCATGCAGGAGAGCGACACTCAAAACAGAACCTTGTGCAAGCCCCTTCTCCTGCAGGGGGGGATGCTACAGGAGGCACCAACCTGTACCCAAAAAGTGTGACATGGAAGAAAGTTCTGGATAAAAATCAGGAGTGGGCCATGGAGGCCCCACTCCTTTAAGGTGGCAAGGACGTTATGGCACCATGTGGTATCATAAGATATATACGCAGATCAATGAAAACTGCAACAAGGAACTGATGTTGAGCAAAAGCTGTTCAGATAGCACACTTCAAGTGGACTAAATTATCTTCAGTAGAGCGCCCTTGGCGAAAAGCACCCTGGATCGAAGCCAAAGATCCGGGGATTCAAGGACACAATACAGCCTTCGACTAACCATATGTTCAAGTAACTTGCAGGACACTGAGTAAACAATCTGGACGACAGCTGTCCGTTTGAAGAGGCAATTTATCTGATTTCAAAATTGGAGTAACGGCATTTTCTCGCTACTGGGAAGAGAATTCTGCATTGCACCAGGGATGGTTAAAGAAAGGCCAGGTACATTGACAGAAAAATTTGCAACACCAAAAAATAATTAATGTAGAGTAATGAAATACCAGGAATATATTTGTTGAGACAACGTATGTAAAGTGATAAATGTTGCAAGATCAGAGATCAATGTGAGTGTGAGGTAAGCCACTGCAAATGTAAATGTAAATGCTGGTACGCTGTTGTACACGTGTCATGTGTCAGTTTGTGGGATGGAGTTCCATGCCTGTTGCACTTGGTTGGCCAATATAAGGACAGTTAATGATGTTTGTGGATGGGTTGAAGCTGTCATCAGATGATGTCCAATATGTGCTCGATTGGAGGTAGAGCTGGTTATCGAGCAAGCCAAGGCAATATGTTGACACACTATAGCATGTTGGCTTACAACAGCAGTATGTGAGCAAGTGTTATCCTGTAGGAAAACACCTCCTGGAATGCTGTTTGTGAATGGCAGCACAACAGGTCAAATAACCAGACGGACATACAAATTTGCAGTCAGCGTTCGTGGGATTCAGACAGACAGTTTTGTCAGTGGAAAAGCGAAAGCCATTGTCGATGCTCCAGGAGTAAGACAATCAAGACATTGCTGAAGATGCCACTAAGTGAGACAGGTTCATAGAGAACTGCAATAGAAGGCAAAATCGTCAAAAAAAGGGAGCCGGAGATGCCCAGTGGGAGACAGGCCATTATAGGGTTAATGGCGATAGCAAAGAGAATGACACTCAGAATGGAACCCTGAGACACACCATTTTCCTGGATAAAGGTGTCCGACAAGGCAGACCCTCCATGCACCTCGAAAACTCGGTCTTTTAAAAATGTCTGAAGGAAACAGGGTAGGTGGCCACGGAAGCCCCACATGTGAAGAGTATGGAGGGTACTAGCTCTCTAGCAGGTGGCATAGGCCTTCTCCAAATCGAAAAACACGGCAACAGTCTGGGATTTCTGCAGAAAACCATTCTTGACATGGGTGGGCAAAATAATGAGACGGTCAACTGCAGAATGCCGTGTTGAAAGCCACACTGTGCATCCATCAAAAATTGTGAGACTCGAGCCACCATATCATCCGGGCATGAATCATATGTCCCATCACCTTGCGAACACACTGGTAAGAGAGATGGAGTGGTAGCTAGAAGGAAGAGTGCGTGTGTGTGTGTGTGTGTGTGTGTGTGTGTGTGTGTGTGTGTGTGTGTGTGTGTTTTTGTGTGTGTGTGGGTGGGTGGGTGGGTGTCAGAGAGAGAGAGAGAGAGAGAGAGACAGAGAGAGAGAGAGAGAGCTAATTTCGGCAAGAGCTGGATTTCCATCAATAAACTGAGTTGAAGTCTGCTGTTGTGGTCTTCATCCAACTACTCCTTTGGTGCATCTCACCAGCCTATTCCAGCCTTTGTAAGCCTCTTCATCTCTGCATAGTATTTCAACCTAAATCCACTTAGAATGGTGAACCACCATTCAGAGAATAACTTTTTAACAACACAGTTTGACTTCTGTAAAGGCTTCTATACTGGAATCCAACATAATTTCTCACAAATTCAATTCCAGTAGAATTAAATAGTGGAAATTATCCCCTCTGTCGTCTTGCCAAAGCCTTTGACTGTTTAGATTAAAAAATTCTGTGAGGGGGAGCTAAAATAGTATGGCATTAAAAGTCTTCCCCTTGCATGGATTGAGTTGTACTTTAACTATAGAAAATGGAAGGTCACATTAACAAATGATAAGACAGGAATAAGATTAAACTCAAAAAGGGAGAACATAAAATATGGTGTGGCACACAGTGTTTGCTGCCAAGTCCACAAAAATGATTTACTTGGGGCACTGGAGGGCTTTGGAAAAACTCTAATGTTTTGCAGTGTCACAAACTTATTGATGCAAGATCTAAACTCATCCATACCAGAAACATCCAGGAGAATAACAGAACAGGCTTGTACTGATCCACAGGTACCAGCTTAATGCCTAAAAACTTGTATTGTGCAGTTCTAAAGAAATAAAAGTGACTTACAGATACGAATATCAAAAGTAGGGATAAATGGGCAGTTAAGCTCCCGTGTTCTAAGTTCCTGGGTATGCAGATACCACTCACGTGTGAGACCAGCATGTGAGTCAGCTAACCGAGAAGCTCAGTTCCGCCCATTTTGTGCTTAGAAATCTCTTACTGTATCAAACTGGACAAAGGATTGCTAACACACTTTCACTCAGTTTACTCATATGGCATAATCTTCTGAGGTACTTCAGCTAAGTGGAAAAAAATATTTATTCTACATGTTGAAAAAGCTTCTTCAGGGACCCATGGATTCTCACACTTACATGCCTATAGAAGTTATATTCCCTAATGGTATTTGTGATTAATAACAAGAGTTAGTTTAAGATAAACTCAGCAATTCAGAACTGCAATACTAGAAGCAAAAATAATTTCCATATATAAAAACCTAAAATCAGGGTTGCCACAAGTTTCTCCAAGTGAAATTCCCTGATATTTCTCTGATTCCACAGACACGTTTTAGAATTTTTCCCCGACAAATTTTGAGGTCTCAAGGGGAGGTAAAGACATAAGTCGACAAAAGAATGTAAGGGCTTTGTATTTCTCCCCCATTTTGTTTTAGGGCGCAAAAACACCTAGGGTCATATGTGTCCATGCCAAAACTGTGAAACACAAAGATGAAGAGAGGAGTTAAAAATGATTACATGTCAACGTTTAATGACAGAAGAGAGGACAGCTACAAACAGGGACGTGGAGAAAGGTCTATGAAGTACGCAATAGGGAAATGGAGGCCCAGAACTAAAAATTAAATGGCCTTCACCATATTGCTACAACTGATAAAAAGTAAAACACGGTCGACAGCCCACGCATTGTTCACTAAAACGGCCAATAACTCAGATGGCAAACCCAAACGGGAATGTAAACGGTAAAAAAAAAAGGGCATCCCCTCAGGAAACGGCAGACAGTTAAAAGTTGGGTGCAATGTGCACAAAGTAGTAGGGGAGCACCACTTAACAAATGGTGATGACTAAAAAGGCAGTGCCCAATATGCAACCTAGTTAAAATGACCTCCTCGCCACAGGAGGACTGAGAGGTGGTTGTCCAAGCCACTGGGAGAGGCTTAATAACCCAGAGCTTATTCCTATGAATGGAGGACCAGTGGCGATGCCAAAGTGACATCACCTCCTGACAGAAAGCAACAAGAGATCATCAGAGGGAATGCAAGAATTATTGGGCTGAAGTACGAGAAATGCAGCTTTGGCAGCAGTATCAGCAACCTCTTGGACCGATATGACCTGGAACCCACATAAACATCACAGTGGCTCCATAAAAAGTGAGCAAGTGGAAGCTTTCCTGGAACCGGTGCACTAAGGGATGGACAGTCTACAGTGCACAGAGGCTTTGAAGGGTGCCAAGAGAGTCTGAGCAGTGACACAGTTGAAAAGAGTATGTCACCAGATGTACTCCATGATCTGATACAGGGTGAAGAGCTCTGCTGTAAATACTGAGCAATGTGCTGGAAGTCAGTACCAAAAAATGTTGGTTGACGTTGAAGGCACACCCGACACCATGGTCAGTCCAAGAGCCACCAGTGTACACAAAGATACTATTGCAAAATTCCATGCATAGGTCATGAAACTGAAGGCAATAGACCGAGCCTGGTGCAGTGCCTTTAGAAAGTGAATGAAGGTCAAGGTGAAGATGGGCTGCCGCACAAAGCCAAGATTGTGAAGGGTTCACACCCATCGAAAAAGCTGCAGGGAGCATGAAGTGGGAGGACCAAGATAGTTTTGTATAAAGCAGGAGCCTCAGGAATTTTGTAGTGTCAATGAATGGAAGAGCAACAGGCCCAAGATGTAAAAATGGTGGGAGAAACCAGCTGTGCTGCCAGAAATTCATACAAATGTTTTTGTCAGTAGAAAAACGAAAGCCACTGTCGATGCTCCGTGAGTAAAGACGATCGAGACATTGCTGAAGACACCACTCAATGAGACAGGTTCATGGAGAGCAGCAGTAGATAGCAAAATTGTCAACAAAAAGAGAGCTGGAGATGCCCAGCAGGAGACAGGCCATTGTAGGGATAATGGCGACAGCAAAGACGACGACACTCAGGACAGAACCCTGAGGTACACCATTTTCCTGGATAAAGGTGTCCGAGGAGGCAGACCCCATACGTACTTCGAAAACTTGTCTTTTAAAAATTCCTCAAGGAGATGGGGCAGTTGGCCCCATGTGTAGAGAGTACAAATGATACTAGTCCTCCAACAAATGTTGTAGGCTTTCTCCAAATTGAAAAACACAGCCAGTCTGGGATTTCCACAGAAAACCATTCATGACATGGGTAAACAAAGTGGGTGATAGCCAGAAGGAAGTTGTTTGTCCTTACCGGGCTTAGGTGTGGGTATGACAGTGGCTTCACGACAGTGGCAGGAAAACATGCCCTCTGCCCAGGTCCGGTTGTACGTATTAAGCAAAAAGTGCTTGCCCACAAGAGAAATGTGCTGCAACATTTGAAAGTTAACAGTGTCTGGTCCAGGGCAGAGGATTGAGATGAAGTGAGAGCGTGACCTAGCTTCCTCATAGTGAAGGCAGCACAGTAACACTCACGATTCTGAGAAATCCAGCTCTTGCCGAAATTAGCTCTGTCTCTCTCTATCTCTCTCTCTCTCTCTCTCTCTCTCTCTCTGACACCCACACATACACACACACACACACAAAAACACACACACACACGCACACAACCACACACACACACTCTTCCTTCTAGCTACCACTCCATCTCTCTTACCAGTGTGTTCGTAAGGTGATGGCACATATGATTCATGCCCAGATGATATGGTGGCTCGAGTCTCACAATTTTTGATGGATGCACAGTGTGGCTTTCAACACGGCATTCTGCAGTTGACCGTCTCATTATTTTGCCCACCCATGTCAAGACTGGTTTTCTGCAGAAATCCCAGACTGTCACCGTGTTTTTCGATTTGGAGAAGGCCTATGACACCTGCTAGAGAGCTAGTACCCTCCATACTCTTCAAATGTGGGGCTTCCGTGGCCACCTACCCTGTTTCCTTCAGACATTTTTAAAAGACCGAGTTTTCGAGGTGCATGAAGGGTCTGCCTTGTCGGACACCTTTATCCAGGAAAATGGTGTGTCTCAGGGTTCCATTCTGAGTGTCATTCTCTTTGCTATCGCCATTAACCCTATAATGGCCTGTCTCCCACTGGGCATCTCCGGCTCCCTTTTTTTGACGATTTTGCCTTCTATTGCAGTTCTCTATGAACCTGTCTCACTTAGTGGCATCTTCAGCAATGTCTTGATTGTCTTACTCCTGGAGCATCGACAATGGCTTTCGCTTTTCCACTGACAAAACTGTCTGTCTGAATCCCACGAACGCTGACTGCAAATTTGTATGTCCGTCTGGTTATTTGACCTGTTGTGCTGCCATTCACAAACAGCATTCCAGGAGGTGTTTTCCTACAGGATAACACTTGCTCACATACTGCTGTTGTAAGCCAACATGCTATAGTGTGTCAACATATTGCCTTGGCTTGCTCGATAACCAGCTCTACCTCCAATCGAGCACATATTGGACATCATCTGATGACAGCTTCAACCCATCCACAAACATCATTAACTGTCCTTATACTGGCCAACCAAGTGCAACAGGCATGGAACTCCATCCCACAAACTGACACATGACACGTGTACAACAGCGTACCAGCATTTACATTTACATTTGCAGTGGCTTATCTCACACTCACATTGATCTCTGATCTTGCAACATTTATCACTTTACATACGTTGTCTCAACAAATATATTCCTGGTATTTCATTACTCTACATTAATTATTTTTTGGTGTTGCAAATTTTTCTGTCAATGTACCTGGCCTTTCTTTAACCATCCCTGGTGCAATGCAGAATTCTCTTCCCAGTAGCGAGAAAATGCCGTTATTCCAATTTTGAAATCAGATAAATTGCCTCTTCAAACGGACAGCTGTCGTCCAGATTGTTTACTCAGTGTCCTGCAAGTTACTTGAACATATGGTTAGTCGAAGGCTGTATTGTGTCCTTGAATCCCCGGATCTTTGGCTTCGATCCAGGGTGCTTTTCGCCAAGGGCGCTCTACTGAAGATAATTTAGTCCACTTGAAGTGTGCTATCTGAACAGCTTTTGCTCAACATCAGTTCCTTGTTGCAGTTTTCATTGATCTGCGTATATATCTTATGATACCACATGGTGCCATAACGTCCTTGCCACCTTAAAGGAGTGGGGCCTCCATGGCCCACTCCTGATTTTTATCCAGAACTTTCTTCCATGTCACACTTTTTGGGTACAGTTTGGTGCCTCCTGTAGCATCCCCCCCTGCAGGAGAAGGGGCTTGCACAAGGTTCTGTTTTGAGTGTCGCTCTCCTTTTTGTGGCTATCAGTGATCTGGCGGCAGCTGCATGACATATGGTGTCCCCATCTTTTTTGTTCGTCCGCGACGGCTATTGCTGGAGGCAGAATGCAGGGAGCAATACACCAAGCACAATCCTGGGCTTTCACTCATAGCATCCATTTTTTGGCTGCCATGACCTACATTATGCATTTCTGTCATTGTGTTTTTTAGGACCGGTCTTTGATGCCTAGTTGACATGGCTTCCCCGTCTTTGTCAACTAAAGCAGACATGTAGGTCGCACCTGAATGCTCTTCTATGCCTCAGCGACACCGACCGCGGTGTGGTCCACTCTACTTTGATATGGCTGTATGCAGCATTGGTGCAGTCACACCTAGATTACAGGAATCTCTCATATGACTTTTTATCAGCTTCGACATTACGTCTGGATTCGATACACTATTGTGGGGTAGGACTGGTAACAGGTGCCTTTGGACTAGGCAGCAGTTCCACTATTGTGGGTTCTGCACCATCAAAAATTGATGGCAGCTGCTCGCCCATAGTACCCTAACTGTCATCTCCTCTTTCCAGATACGAGATCTACCTCCCAAAACGGCAACACAGGTCTGGGGTTACGATCACCAAGTTTGAGTCTTGGTCCAGCACACAGTTTTAATCTGCCAGGAAGTTTCATATCAGTGCACACTACGCTGCAGAGTGAAAATCTCATTCTAGAAAACTTTTTATCTGTAATTCTCTTTACATACTGGCTATTTTCTTCACATATGGGGGACATGATCTCAACTGAAAAGTGAACACCCAATTTACTCTTTCATGTACCTAGTTTTCTTCTCGTCAAGCAGAATGATATTTATGCCCGTTGCTTAATACCTGTTTGTATCACTTACAATGCTGGTATTTATGTATTTTTTAGCATTTGACTCCGGAAAGACCATTTTTCTTCGTAGTGAGGTCTTGCCAACAGCAAATTTTCTGGATGGAAAGTCGCTCAATCTGCTCATATACTTTAAAATTTAAAAGTAAATCTAGCAATGCTAGAATCTACAAAATACTGATATACCCATTTTCAAGTTGTTGTTTAAAGATTTGTGAGTTTTAAAACTTACGTAGATTATCTTTTTGATGATAGAACTTTACATAAGAAGTTATTAAGAACATTGCGAATATCACATGACGAACAATTGAATGACTGAAGCAGTGTTATCAACCCTCATTCATTGACACATGTAATAAACTCGTCGAAGCAGTGAAGTTCAGAGCTGTTGTAAAAATTTCTGAAATTAAAAGTATATATTACCTAATGAAAGTATTATTTTGGGGTGAAAGAACACAACAATTATTATTTTTGGAATGTAATAATTCACTATGGCTTCATTTTAATTCTAATAAGTTTCACACTGTAATGAAACATTGTCTAAATGCCTCTCTCTCTCTCTCTCTCTCTCTCTCTCTCTCTCATTTGTTATAACTTACCGCTGTTATTTTGTATTTGTATTGCAGTCATTACATTAAAATTGGCTATATTGATTCTGCAATTTATACTATTATGTTATTGCTAAGAACTGATTTAAAGAATAAACGTATATATTTATTTGTAAGATATTGTAAATTTATACCACTGGAACTCTTTCAAAATATTTGATTGCATAATACTGCCAATAAATACAATGACTTTCTTTCTTCTGTTTATAATTGTAATACATGTTGGACACTTTGACTCCAAGTATGTTATACAGAAACGCAGTGATTTTTTACAAAAGGCAAAACTATGTGTTCGAAGAATTGTGGAGAGGAGGGTACGTGATGTATTTTAAGTAGGTTATAAAGAGTAACTATAACAACATAAACAATAAATTATTGATAAAATTATTTAATTGAATAGATAAAAAATCTACTCACCAAGCGGCAGCAGAACATACACATAAAAGACTGTTGTGATTGGCAAGCTTTCAGAGCCTGTGGCTCCTCCAGACAGAAGCGTTGAAGGGGAAGGAAGAAGGGTAAAGGAAAAGGCCTGGAGAGTTCCAGGAAAAGGTGTAGATTTTGGGAAAGTCACCCAGAACTGTGGATCAGGTGAAAAATAGAAACGACACATGTCATATACCAGCTATTATGTAAACACTGTTCAGCTTTCTACATCTGCATGACTACCGCCAAATTATCAGTTAGGATAAATGGGCACAGGCATAGTGTATATACTGGAAACTCGCAATATCCTGTTGCAGAGCATGCTCTACAACATGGCATACGTGACCTCGGCACTTGTCTCACCACACATGCCACCTGGATTCTTCCGCCAGACACCAGTTTCTCAGAACTCCGCAGGTGGGAACTAGCACTACAACGTGTCCATGGTTCTCACCACCCACCTTGCCTTAATTTACGTTAATTTCTCCTGTCTCAGCTTTTCTTCACTGTAATTACTCTTTGCTTCACTCCGTTTTAGCTTTCTACATCTTTCATTGTCTTTTCCATCTATTTTCACTGCCCCCTCCCACAGCTGTTGCATACAATACACTTAGCTTCTCACTCTTATTAACTCATGTACAGTTTTAGTAGTAATCTCTGTCTTGCATATTACCCTGTCTTCCACCTTTAAGCTCTCAGGTTTCCGAATCTTGCCCGATGCAGTCCCCAACAATTAGTCTTTCCTTCTCATCCTGTACGGTAAGTCACCCATGACCCACGGTTGTGGGTAACTTTCTCAAAATCTACCCCTTTTCTTAGACCTCTCCAGCCCTTTTCCTTCACCCTTCTTGCTTCCCCTGCAACCCTTCAGCCTGAAGAAGGAGTCACTGGCTCCAAATGCTTGCCTATCACAACAGTCTTTTATGTGTGTGTTCTGCCACTGCTTGGTGAGTAGATTTTTTATCTATCCAATTAAATAATTTTATAAAGAGTATCTGTGTGTGATGCTATTATTGGTATACAACTTGTTATAAACAATACTTATTTTTACCATTTAATATGTTTCCAGATATTTACCAGTGGTAAAGATGAAATTGGGTTGATTGTACTTGGTTCTGACAAGACACAGAATCCACTTGATTACCCAAATGTGAGTGTGGAATTTCCTCTTGCACTGCCTACATGGCAGATGATATCCTTTGTGGAGAAATCTTTACATGAAAGTGAAATAAAAACAGATTGGATAGATGGTGTTGTTGTTGGCATGCAAGTCTTGAAAGATGAGCTAGAGTAAGTATTTAAAGCTGTCTGTTTCATGACATTCCTGGAACATGTTCCAGAATGTGTGTTACACAAATCACAGTGACATAGTTGTGACTTTATAAACTTGAATCAATATGTTTTTGTAATGAAAAAGAAACAGAAGGCACAATACCTGCAGAAATAGGAAATTTCTTTGTGTGATTTTGCTGTATGAATGTTTTTTACAGTTTTTCAGCTCAATAATTAAGGAGGTATTGATACAAGGCTTTGCCAAAAATCCATCTGTCACCTACAATTCCAGCCCTGTCACTGGCATTCCCTACCCCACAATATGACTGGGCCACCATGAAAGCAGCCACATCATTGTCAAATTCACTGAAACTACTGCATAGCAATTTACTTGAGTATGGCTGCTGTTGTGGTCTTCAGTTTGGTTTAAGCACTGCGTCAATACCTTCTCTTCATAGCACTCGGAGGTCGCGATCTGCGACTGTTTTTACAAATGGCAAGAGAACTTTTCCTCTAGTTGCTTGTTTTTCAGTGAAAGATGCAAATATTTTAGAATGTAGTGCCTTATGTATATCTGTTAGAATAGCCACAAGGTCTGAAAGTTATTTTCAAATGATTGAGGTCTTCTACAGAGTATTGAAATTCACAGATTCTTCCAACCTGGTCCACCAATGTCTTACATACTCCTCTTCCTCCATGGATTGTTTCCAGTATTTGGAGATGAAACATTAGGCAGCAAAACGTGCCTTATAACCAAAATCTAATGAACATATAATTAAATTAACCAAAGATGTAATGTTGCACTCTCAGGTAAGACTGATCTTGAATGCAAAGCCAAAGTGGAAATTAAATGTACGCTGCAACATTCATCTCACTTTTTGTTATTGAAATTATTCACAGTGCCATAGGGAGAACTGAGTTTATGTGTTTTATAGAGTCAGATACACGCTGTGGCACAGGGTGCTGTCCATTATTCTCCTGACTATGATGTGCAGGAATGGTAGTCTTCCTTCTTCTTTGGTCTCCATAGTGAATTTGATTTTGTGGCGTGTGGAGTTCAGATGTACAAAGAAGTCAAGAAGTTTGTCTCTTCCATGAGGCCAGATGACAAGTGTGTTATCCACATAACAGAAGAAGAAGAAGAAGAAGAAGAAGAAGAAGAAGATGGATTTCCATTTGGATGACATCACCTGAGCTGTACTGAGCTACCTCGATACAGAGAGTGTTCCACTGTTGCCGTAACCAGCATTTTCTTCAAATCTGTCACCTGTGGAGAACATCTGTTCACTGGATGCCAAGAGATGGCTATGCCACCAGTCGCCAGCCACTACAGTTGATGAACTCTGACATATGACATACAGTTGAGTAGCATGAAATGATGTACCCATGGCTGTAATCCAACCTCGATTTGATATCCAGTGTGATGAGAGCTGTTCTGTTGTTCCAGTTTCAATACTGAAATTCATATATTATTTTTATGCTATCCTAACCAGATTGGACTGTGGTGTCATACAGCATAAAATATCTTACAACATGTTGAATCAGTGATGAGAAGTGTAGAACAGCCAGCAGGGGAAAGATGTTGGCAATGAGACAGCTTTTATGTAGAACAGCAGTACAGTGTTTCACAGTGCATAATGCTTCCGCAGATTGAGAACAAAATGTGTGGTTTGCTTTCATCCATTTTCACAAACATAGCCTTGAAAAATAATGTTGACATTACTGTGCATTTCACTCTGAGGCATATTGCACTCTGAGAATGTTCATCGAATTCAGTTACTTTGTATTATATTTCAGTAACAGTGACATAATAGCAAATTGGACTGTATGAGTTTTTATGGATTTTTTTCCCAGAAACACCCTACCATTTCTTCAGATTTATTTAATTTGGGTATAAATCCTTTCCTGCATATATGCTGTACACAAAATGTTGAACATAAAATGTAGCTATCTGCTGATTTAACATCTTGCTGAGTATACCAGTACAATGTTTTGTTGTAACAAGTAGTTCAATGTATTTTACACACTTATAAAATTAATTATACAGTTATAGTAATTTATACCATTATATTAATGTTGTACCTTAATGTTCTGGAAGACGATATTATAAGGAGCCTCATACTTTTCCTGGATGATAGAGTTGTCTATAATGAATTATTGCCTGAAAAAAATCTGCACAAATTTGAGTCAGATCATAACATTTCAAATTGGTCCAAAGATAGGCAACTGAGTTTAAGTTTTCAGAAATGTAAATTGGAGCACATCACAAAACAAATAAAAGACAGTATTGTATGACTACATTATCAAATAATCACAGTTTTAATTGGTCAACTCATACAAATATCTGGATGAAATGAAATGGTGACATAGACTCACTTGTAGGCAAAGCAGAATGCAGACTTCAATTCATTGGTAAGATACTGGAAAATGTAATCAGTCTATAGAGGACATTGCTTACAAAATACTTGTGTGGCCCATTCTAGAATATTGCTTAAGTATGACCCATAACAAATAAGGCTAATGGCAGACATTGAATGTATACAAAATAGTGTAGCATGATTGATCATAGATTTATTTGATGCATGGGAGAGCATCAAGAAGCTACTAAAAATTGGAAACGCCAGACAAGTGAAGATAGACGCCAAATATATGACAAAACCCAACTTATGAAATTTCAGGAACCTGTATTAAGTGAGGTATTTAGGGATTATACAATAACCGCATATGTATCACTCCTATAGGGACCATGAAGGCAAGATTAATTACAGCATGCACAGAACCATTTAAAGAATCATTCTTCCCACACTCCACATGAGCATTGAATGGGGAAAAACCATAATGTGTGGTACAACAATGTACTTTGTCGTACAACCCACAGTGATTTATACAGTGTGCATGGAGACATGGAATCAGTTGACAGTAGCTGGGTAATGGTTCATATTGATTCCCATTTCCCTGTTGCAGTAGGTGATCTCATGCCTCTAATTATTTTTTCATTGCTATCTTAACTTGCATTCTTCAATTCAGTTTATTAACCCTTCTTATCTCTTTGTATTAGGGCAAATGTACAGTTAACTTTTAAGGAATTTGTATTTTCAATTTATCAACTGGAGGTTTGTTTCATATGCAGCAGCAATGTTACAAATTATTTGTATCAGTTTCTTTAGAATAATTTGCTGTTTCACAGGTGCCTTGAAGAAAATAAAAGATCTCGAAAGTGTCTTAATGACAACCGATGGCCTCATGTTGACAAGACAGCTGGTTGCCTTGCAGAGGGCAGGGCTTGACGGTCTGAACATCAGCTTAGACACCCTGCAGTCCCAACGCTACAACCAGATCACGAGGAGGAAAGGCTGGGAGCGTGTCATGGCTGGCATAGATCTAGCCTTGCAACTTGAATACGACCCTGAGAAGGTATTACTAGTGCAGCTGTCATCGCATGCAGACTTTCATAAGCAAAAGATATAAATCTGTTGTTAAGAATATCAATACAAGAATCACCATTTTAAAGCAGTACGCCCTCACCCTCGCCCCCATCACCGCTCCCACCCTCACCCCTGTCTCCACACTGCAGCTGTAAGTGAAGGAAGGTATATTAAGACAGAAGAAGTAAATTTTAGCTGACGATGCTAACAGTTTCATAGTTTATACAACATAAAAAAGTATGCCTTGCAAGTTTACCAATTAAATATCTTATATTTTCCTCCCAAGAGAGTCTTATGAGACTCAAGATCTTTACAGTTTCTCTTTTTTTCTTTTGTGTCTTTAGTTTAAAATAAATTTCCTCTATTGTGGTGTTGTTTTGAAAAAATACTCGATTGTTTGGAAAAATTATTCTTAATTCTGTAGTCACACTTTTGTTGTGTCTAAGTACTACTGGTTTCAGTAGCAAGTACCAGCATCAGTTCATCTTATTATCAAAAATTTCTTTGCAGAATAAAAGCTGACCACTGTGGCCAAGCGGTTCTAGGCACTTCAGTCCGGAACCGTGCTGCTGCTACGGTCGCGGGTTCGAATCCTGTCTCAGGCAGGGATGACCTTAGGTTAGTTAGGTTTAAGTAGTTCTAAGTCTGGGGGACTGATGACCTCAGACGTTAAGTCCCATACTGCTTAGAGCCATTTGAACCATTTTGCAAAATAAAAAGCTTCTGTACAACTGCAAACTAGACATACCATTTTCAGGGTGTAGTTCACATCTATTGAAAGCACAACAGTGACCTTTACTTTTAGTAGATAAGACACCTACTGGGGTAAGTGACTTGATGACTGCACACAAGAAGTTGTCATTTATTCCATATGTAGCTACCATGCAGACTCATATTTTGTATTAGTTTGTCCTTACTCTTCCAAAAGGTTAAACCTTGTCTCTGCAGCCACAGCTTCCTCTCTTCAGCAGTTGTCTTCATCTCCATGTGTGAATAAAATCCCATTCATTGATCATATTGTTTAAGTAGGATGTTCTCAGTCATCCCCTTGTTTTCTTACCTACGATCTTGCCTTCAGAAATGTTTTTTAAAAGATTATCGTCTCCAGTTAAGTGTCCAGTGTATTTTGCTTTGCCCTGGCCTATAACTTTCAGTGGTTCTTTCTTCTCTCCTATTTCCTTTAATTTTTCTGTCAATGCGGCTAGTTCTTGTACTTCTCCTCCAGAACCACATTTCAGCAGGTTTGAGGTGAGCTTCCTTTGGCTTTTCTAATGTACAGATTTTGCATCTGTGTGTCAGAACACTCCACACAAAGGTCTTTACAAATATTTTCTTAATGTGAAAGCTGATATGTTTATTCAGTTGCAGCTTCTTCTTATTTTGGAAGGAACTCTTCACCTGTGCTTTTCTTTTCTTGAATGCCTTGAAATATTGATTGTTTTCTTGCAAAATGCTACTGAGATAGTGAATTTCAGTTCCTTTCTTGAGTTGCTCATTGCCTGTTCTTGTGTCAGTCCTACCTCCACCTCCTTTCTTGTCTGTAGCCATAACTTTTGTCTTCTTTGTATTCATTTTTAGCTTTAGTTTTACCACTTCTTGATTTAAGGCCTGAAACATTTTATTTAGTTCCTACTCTGATTTACTATTGTGATGTCGTCAATCTGCAGTGTATATGCATGCAATTAAGTTCCCATATCGACATCATACTCCAAAAACCACTTAACTGTGTGTGGCAGGGGGTACGTCTCATGCCACCAACTGATCCCCTCTGCCTTGTTCCACTTGTGAACAGTGCTTGGGAAGAATGACTGTCAGTACGCTTCTGTATTATCTCTTAACTTCTCAAATTTTCTTCTCGTGATCATTTCGTGAATTGTATATGAGAGACTCTATTATGTTGTCAGACTCTTCTCGGAAACTACTCTCTCGAAATTTGGGTAGTAAATCTTTCCGTGACGCACAACTGCTCTCTTATGGCATCTACCACTGGAGTTGCTGAGCATATCTGTAATGATGTCACAGCGAATAAATGATCCTGTGACAAAACGCTCCGCACTTCATTGGATCTTCTTTCTCTCTT
This sequence comes from Schistocerca piceifrons, assembly GCF_021461385.2. Taxonomy (NCBI): domain Eukaryota; kingdom Metazoa; phylum Arthropoda; class Insecta; order Orthoptera; family Acrididae; genus Schistocerca; species Schistocerca piceifrons. Next base: position 1,122,932,628 of record NC_060139.1, on the reverse strand, counting down.
CTGTCAGTCCTACTGGGTAAGGACACAGAGGTAATTTACATTCACTTAAGATTCTTCCTGTGAATCTTAGTCTGGCATCTGCTTTTCTATTGCTGTTTTATGTGGTCATTCCTCTTTAAGGTTGCTCTGGATAGTTACTTCTAGATATTTTATGGTAGATTCTGTTTCCAGCAATTTGTCATTAATGGTGTAGTTGTACAGTATTGACAGTATTGGATTTCTTTTCCTGTGTGTGTGTGTGTGTGTGTGTGTGTGTGTGTGTGTGTGTGTGTGTGATATGTTACATTTATTTATGTGCAGGGTCAACTGCCAGAGCCTGCATCATTCACCAATCCTCTGCAGGTCATTGTGCAAATTGATACTGTCTTCTGTTGTTGCTACTTTCTGATGGACAAGTGTAGTACCTGTGAACAATATTAAGGAGCCTCTGACACTTTCTACTGGATCATTTATATACATTGTAAATGTAATGGTCCTATCGCATTTCCTTGGAGTATTCCAGAAATTACCTTTTGATTCTTGTCATCTTTTCTTTGTCGTTGTTATTACTTCCTTGATGAACATATTAAGGAAGTAAGGTGATAGAAGGCACCCGTCTCTCACTGCCCTTCTGGTTTTCCTTCTTTCATATCCGGTTCAGTACTCTGACTTTTGTATATACTCAAAATTAATCATCTGGCCTTCCACTTTGGACATTACTTTAAGGAATGATGATATAATGGTAATCTGTTTATTAAACAATATTTTAACGATACACTATGCTTTCTGATCATATAGTGGCTTGATGATGGAATTTGATACTGAAATTAGTAATCATTAGACAAAATAAAAGTGAAGCTATAATAAAAGAAAGTAATATTTTGGATCATGTCAGTTGTTGTTCCAAACAACAGCACGTCAGGAATAGGTTCAAATGGCTCTGAGCACTATGCGACTTAACATCTGAGGTCATCAGTCGCCTAGAACTTAGAAGTAATTAAACCTAACTAACCAAAGGACATCACACACATCCATGCCCGAGGCAGGATTCGAACCTGTGAACGTAGCGGTCATTCGGTTCCAGACTGTAGCGCCTAGAACCGCACGGCCACTCCGGCTGTCCAGGAATAGGTACTAAATTATTTGTCCGCTGATGACCTCACAGCTTAGAACACTAAAACACAAATGTTAATTGTTTGTTATGTGCCCTGGTAGAGTTTACAACTGTTTACAGTTCACGATTGGCTGTTGGAGATTGGGCGTTAATCACATAGTGTATTTAGTGCACAGTGCAGAAAAAGGCAGAGTCCAGAAAAGTAAACAAGTGTAAAGGCAAAAGTTTCATGACAGGACGTTGTGTCACCATACTTGGAAGACAATTATAGCCAAAGACAGAAATTTAAAAGAAACTGGCTCATTTGAGCTGCGGAGACCTAGTCGAGGATTCTCAGTAGGTAATTGTTAGCACAGTAGAATTTACAAAGAGACAATGTCAGTTCGTGTGAGGGAATGCTGATTGGTAAGTACCTATCACCTTTCTCATAAAACTCACAATTTGAAGAATACACATCAAGGAAAAGGTTGAAGTCCAAGAGTGTCAAATATAGACAATAATATGGATCATCCAACAGTTTTGCAAAATCCCCAGTTGTACTTACTTTACTTACTTACTTACTAACTTACTCAGATTTGCTGTGTACCATACAAGGAACTGGTTTCCACTAGTTCACTCGATCAGCTGCCACGTTCTCACCTTCCTCCAAGTTTGTGTCCATGCATTGACGATTCATTGCAAAAGTTCCAAGTGTTAAAAGGTCTTCCTGTACATCTGTATCTGTCCATTGATTTCCACAACAGTGTTGATTTTGGGATTCTTCCACCTTACATGTGTAGAACATAACCTGCAATCTTCAGTCTTCTTTCAACAATAATTTTGTGCAGGCTGTCTAGACGTCGTATTCTCAGCACTTCATCGTTTGTAACTTGGTTGGGTTAACATCTTCAGAATTCATCTCTAGCATTGTTGGTGAAAAATATGGAGACTGTGTGCTGATTTTACTGACATTTTCCAAGTCTCACACATATAAACGATAAAGGAGTACAGTCAAAGATTTGTTGACATATTACAGACCTAATTGCCATATGGGCTGATTTTCCAGTTCTGCTGGTGATTTCTGCATCTGTGACCTCATTATTACATATAAAGCTACCGAGATATGGAAATCTGTCAACATCTTGTAGTATCTTCTATTGCACTGTAATCGGGGAAGAGACGAGTAATTACCACTTACTTTGCACATTCTGTTTGCCTTATCTCTATTAATTTTCAGCCCTACACAATAGGGCATTTAATGAGAAAGCAGATAAAAATTAACTTGATGCCTTCCAAGGAGACGGTCTCTACTAAGTCTCTACTCCTTCAAGTCTGACTATGTAAGTGTAGACCAGACATGGTTTAAATTCAGAGAAATAGTATCGACATCAATTAAGAGATATATACCAAATAAATTGGAAGGATACCAAATAAATTAAAAGGGTGGTGCACAAAATATGTCAAAACTCAGCTGCAGAAGAAATGAAAAAAAGCATGTCAAAGTTTAAAAGAATGCAAAATCTCCAAGATTAGCGATGTTTTACTGAAGCTCGAAACTTAGGGTGGGTTTCAGTGCAAGATGTGTTTAATAGTTCCCATAGTGAAACTTCGTTTTGAAATCTGGAAGAAAATCCAAAGAGGTTCTGGTTGCATGTGTAGTACACCAATGGCAAGACACAACCAATACCTTCACTGCGCAATAGCTGTGGTAATGTTACTGATGACAGTGCTACTAAAGCAGGGTTACTAAACACGGATTTCTGAAATTTCTTCACCAAAGACAACAAAGTAAATATTGCAGTATTCAAATCAAGAACAACTGCAACTGTGAGTAACTTAGTAGTAGCTCTCCTCAGTGTCATAAAGCAGTTATGTTTCTTTCAGAGAATGCTGATACAATAGCTCCATTAGAAATCATATATAGCCACTCATTTGATAAAGATCCATACCTAGAGACTGAAAAGTTGCTCAGGTCACACCAATGCTCAAGAAAGAAAAGAGGAGTAATCTACTAAATAACAGACTCATATCACTAATGTTGATTTGCATTAGGATTTTGGAACATATATTGTGTTTGAATATTATGAATTATCTCAAAGATAATGATTCATTGATAAATAGCCAAGATAGATTCAGAAATATCGACCTTTTAAAACACAGCTAGCTCTTTAGTCACACAAAGTAATAAGTGCTGTCGACTGAGGATCTCAAATTGATTCCATATTTGTAGATTTCCAGAAGACTTTTTGAAACAGTTCCTCACAAGCATTTTCTAATCATATTGTGTGCCTAGGGAGTATTGTCTCAGTTGTGCAACTGGATGTGTGGTTTCCTGTCAGAAAAATTGATGGAAAATCGTCAAGTAAAACAGAAGTGATATCTGACATTCCTCAAGGAAGTGTTACAGACCACCTGCTGTTGCCGATCTACATTAACAATTTAAGAGAGAATCTGAGCAGTCCTCTTAGATGATGCTATCATTTACAGTCTTGCAAATCATTTACTGTCTTGTAAAGTGATCAGATGATCAAAATGAACTGCAAAATGATTTAGGCTACCTATCCATATGATGCAAAAAGTGGTAACTGACCTTAAATAATAAAAATTGTTATGTCATCCGCTTGAGTAGTAAAAGGCATCTACTAAATTTTGGTTACATGATAATTCACGCAGATCTAAAGGCTGTGAAGTCTACTGAATACTTAGGAATTACATTTACAAATAACTTAAATTGGAATGCTCACATAGATAATGCGGTGGGAAAGCAAACAAAAGACTGTGATTTAATAGTAAAACATTTAGAAGATTAGGATTACTAAAGAGACTATCTACAACTATACTTGTCTGTCCTCTTTTGGAGTATTCTGCATGGTGTGGGATCCTTACCAGATAGGATTGACAGAGGACATCATTTAAAAGTTCAAAGAAGGGCAGCTCATTTTGTTTTATTGGGAAACAGGAAAGTGCATGCCACAGATATCGCATGTGAATTGGGGTGGCAGTCATTAAAGCAAAAGCATTTTGCTGGAGCAGGTTCTTAAAATTTCAATCATCAACTTTCTCCTCCGAATGTGAAAATATTTTGTTAGAGCCCTCTTACATAGGGAGAAATGATCATTGTAATAAAATAAGAGGAATCAGAGCTTGTACGGAAATATTGAAGTGTTTGGTTTTCCTCAAATGCTGTAGGGGGGTGGAATGGTAGATAAATAGGTTGAGGGTGGTTCTCTGAACCCTCTGCCAGCATTTAATTGTGAATTACAGACTAGTCATGCAGATATAGATAGTGTATATAGGCTTTCAATATTGTGCTCTGATTCTCTAATTTTATACATTGCTCAAATACTTTCGTGGCGCTTTGGAGTGACCCCTTTAAAATAACACTTTACCAGTCTTCTTAATATGTATTTCGGTAACCAGGTTGATAAGAAGTTACAACAATACTCTCTTATTACTCCCCAGTTTTGGGTTATATTAATGAACAAGATCGCCGCAGTGTTCCATAACAATTACGGGCTGAAGTTTGCTGCTGATGGAACCAATATGATTTTCTGTGTTTCTGAGCATACAGGTTGTGTACGCTGTTTGGAGTCTGGTGTATGCTGAATCAAATGTTTTTATTGTTGTGATCTTCCATCTGAAGATTGGTTTCATGGAGTTGCCCATGCTAGCTTATCCTGTGTGAACCTCTTCACCTCTGCGTAACTACTGCAGTGTACAATAACTTGAACTTGCTTACTGCAGTCAGTTTTTGGTCTCCTACAGTTGTTACCCCCATTATATTCACAGATGACCACATATTGTGGAAATTGCATATTGTAATGTAGGATGCAATAATAACGCACGGAAAGTTTCTGTTGAAAATTACGAATTATTTAGGAATAAAGGAGATGGCTCACCAAAAGGCAGAAGCACTGTCTCATCGATAGGCACAAGAACAAAAGGTATGTAGAATGAGATTTTCACCGTGCAGTGGAGTGTGCACTGATATGAAACTTCCTGGCAGATTAAAACTGTGTGCCGGACCAAGAGTCAAACTTGGGACCTTTGCTTTTGTGGGCAAGTGCTCTACCATCTGAGCTATCCATGCACGACTCACGACCTGTCCTCACAGCTTTACTTCCACCAGTACCTCGCCTTCTACCTTCCAAACTAAAAGGTACGTTGCTTGGCGAGCTTCCAGAATGCACTTTCTTTTTCTAGCTGTAGGGAAAACATGCGCGCGCGCACACGCACACACACACACACACACACACACACACACACACACACACACACACACACACTCACATGCGCATGTCTCCTTATGCTGTGGTCGCTCAACTGCCAGCTCTTTACTGGCCCACGGTGAGTGTTCTGGAGTGAGGTGGGGCTTTAGAGTAGGGTAGGATGGGGTGGGTTGAGGCAATGTGAGAGATGGAGAGAGATGGGAGGGGTTTGGAGGGAAGCATTTTGTGGCTCGTGGGAGAGTGGGGAGCCATCTGTGGGCTAGCTAGGGGTGCAGGTAGAGGGGTCAGGCGACAGACAGCTGGGCACTCATAGACTAGGGTGTGACGTGAGATAACAGCACACAACTAGCTGATTTGGGTGGGGGCGAGAGGGGGGGGAGCGGCGTGTGTGTGTGTGTGGGGGGGGGGGGGGGGGCAGGGGGGCTGGGAGTTAACTTGGATTTAGGCCAGGAAGCAAAGGATGTGCTGTAAGTATGGCTACGAAAGTTGAGTATTCTTAAATAAGATCAGCTGGTGCCAATGTATTGGAAAGTAACTGGCACACAAAGTGCAATTGTGGCTTCTTTTTCTTTATGAATTTTGAATAGTCTGCAGAGCAAATTGAATTAGGAGGATCAGGCATTTGTGTGGGTCTAGGAAAGTAAATTGTAGAGCCAGATAAAAGGCACGCAAGACAGGAGGGGTACTACTACTCATCACTGCTGTATCGTGCTACTAGTACGTGTCAGCGTGAGTGCACCGAGAGTGGTGTTGCCGTACATGCGTCTTTAAATTGGTCACCGACTGATCATTGCAGGCTGGCTGCTGGATTCCATCTCTGGGAGCCAAGCGTGCGGCGCGGTCCCTGCCGTGCCATCTGCTGATGACTCACACATATATAAGTGTGGAACAGTGCTGACTGACTCTCTGTGTGATTCTAGTTTGTAATGTGCACATCAGTGTTCTGTGTCTTGTTGAGTCCTTAGAGGCATATTGTTTGGAGGTTATTATTAAAGCCATATTTGTGCGACTTGGATCACACTTCAGTATTTATTTATTTATTTAATTATTTATTTATTTCTTGTTCCATAGATCCAGTTAGTGAGTCAATCACAAGGATATAGAACGTGTCAAATTGTACAGGTTTCAATTTAAACTTACAATAAATACAAGGGCAATTCAATGGCAAATTGTACATAGTTTAAGTAAGACATACTATAAATACAGTAACAGATACACTGTCACCTAGACAACATAACAACCGTTTGACAGAAAAAGGAGTTTCAAATAAAGGTTAAAGATAAGAGCACAAAGTTAAATCAGATATTAGGCCTACAAGAGTAAATACATGTACAGCCAATCTGTTGTTGCAAAAAGTGTGCTAATCCCCAAATGCACAATAAAATCAATTGAACTACTTCTAGACACAATAAGTTTAGTGATGGTATACATTTTATTTCAGGTATTCATCCACAGTATAATAAGATTTCTCTGTCAGGTAATCTTTGAGAACTAGTTTAAATTTTGGCAGTTCTGTATGAACACATTTGATATGTAGTGGTAGAGCATTGAACAACTTAATGCTGGAGTAGTAAACTCCTTTTTGTACCAGAGTGAGACGTTTCATTTCTAAATGTAGATTGTTTTTGTTTCTGGTGTTATAACCATGGAATTTACTGTTGTCTTGGTAGATGGAATAATTTTTGCACACAAAGGTCAGCAAGGAAAAAATAAACTGTGAGGCAGTTGTTAGGATACCTATCTTCTGAAACAAGTGCCTGCAAGAGTGTCTTTGATGGACCCCACACATTATTCTGATTGCTTTTTTTTGGATGGTGAAAACTTTTTTTGCAAGTGGTTGGTTCCCCCAGAATATGATAGCATATGACATCAATGAGTGGAAGTTGCCAAAGTAGGCAACCTTAATAGAGTCAACTTCAGCCACTGAAGAAATTACCCGTAATGAAAATGTTGCCGAGCTAAGTTTTTTACATAGATGAAGAATGTGAACTGACCAATTACATTTACTGTCTATGTAAGCACCCAGGAATTTTGTGTCTTCAACTTTCTGTATTGGTTGATCTCTACATTTTATGTCAATTTCATCGGGATTACTTTGTGATGTATGGAACCTCATATAATGAGTTTTATCTGCATTGAGTGAGAGACCATTTGAGGAGAACCAATTTAAGATGTCATTAAAAACAGTATTTGTAGTTTTTTCAAGATCATCATCAATCAAATCGTCAATTAGAATTGTGGTATCATCGGCAAACAGGGTAAATTTGCTGTTTGTCTCAGAACAAAGAGGAAGATCATTAATAAAGATGAGGAAAAGCAGTGGGCCCAAAACGGAGCCTTGAGGCACACCACACGTTATCGTGCCCCATTCAGACGAGGCAGGTTCTCCAGAAGAGCCATTTATCATTACAGTCTGCTTCCAATCCTGTAGATATGATTGTAGCCACAAGCCAACAGTACCACCTAAACCATAGTATTCTGCCTTTTTCCAAAGAATTTGGTGGTTTACACAGTCAAAGGCTTTCATAAGATCGCAAAAAATACCCACTGGAGACATTTTTTTGTTAATGGCTTCCAGAACTTGGTTGCTGAAAGAGAATATTGCCTGTTCAGTACAAAGACCGGCACAAAAACCAAACTGATTTTTGCTTAAGATACTATGGTAGTTGAGATGGTCTACAATCCTCCTGTGCATGAGTTTTTCTAGAATTTTCGAGAAGGTAGTTAATAGGGATATTGGGCGATAGTTTGTAACAATGCTTTTATCCCTATTTTTAAAGAGAGGAATCACTACAGCCAACTTAAGTCTGTCAGGGACAATCCCATCTTGTAGGGATGCATTGTATATGTTGCATAAGACGGGACTAACAAATTTATAACAGTGTTTCAGTATTTTACTAGAAATATTGTCCACACCAGCAGAATTTTTATTTTTTAATGATCTAATTACTCTTATGACTTCGCTTACAGTAACTGGAGATAAGGATTACTGTGGGATTCTGTTGCTAATAGCTTTCTGTAGGAGGGACAATGATTCTTCCATGGAACCATTACAGCCTGTCTTCTCTGCTGCTCTCAAAAAGTGGTTATTAAATATTTCTGCAACCAACTCAGGTTTCTTAATGATACTGTCCCCTGTTTTAATCTCTACCTGAGACATGTTCCCTGTTGTCCTGCCAGTTTCCCTCTTTATTACATTCCATATAGTTTTAATTTTATTTTCTGAGCTTTCAATTTCTGATTTTATGCACATATTTTTAGATTTATTTATAACCTTCTTGAGAATGCTACAGTAAAGTTTGTAGTGTTGTCGTTTCTTTGGATCATTACAAGTCCTGAGAGAACTTTATAACATCCTCTTTGTTCTACAAGATGTTGTTATCCCTGTAGTGATCCAAGACTTCTTGGCATTGCCTATATGACTATTTCTAACTACTTTTTTGGGAAAGATGGACTCAAATACAGACATGAATTCATTTAAAAATGAATTGTACTTTTTGTTTATATCTGTTTCCCTATAAACTCGGCTCCAGTCTATCTATTTTAGGCTATCATTGAATTTTTTAAGGCCCTGTTCATTTATTATCCTAAAAGATTTCCAAGAATGCTCGGAACTGTTGCACACACTGATGTAATTGAGCCTAAGCAATTGACCACCATGATCAGAAAGGCCAAGGATTGGATGTACAGTGATCTCATTCCATGTAGACTTATCTATAAATATATTATCTATCAGACTTTTACTGTTAACAGTAACCCGAGTTGGGAAATCTACTATTGCCATCAGATTATAAGACTCCATTAAATGTACTAAATCAGCTTTACTATTGCTCTCATTTAGGAAATCAACATTAAAGTCACCAGAAATTATCAAGTTCTTGGACTTTGAGTACAGTATGGATAATGAAGAATCTAAGTGCTTAAGAAATACATTCAAATTCCCTGAGGGAGATCTATACAGTGCTAACACTACAGCCGTGAAGTCATTTACAGTAATCTCAACACCACATACTTCAATTTGTTGCTCTATACAATGGCTCTTTAAATCTAATGCATTGTAAGATATGTTGTTTTTTACATAAATTACCACTCCACATTCTTCCATGATGGTTCTTGAGTAATGCGCTGCCTGACACACAGTATTACTTGGTTAGTACATCACCACAAACATATGCACCGGGAATGTACATCCTTTGACAGTTTGCTATGTCTCTCTCTTCTAGGACTGGCATGGTAGCTGCCTTGCATTTCTTAATGACTCTGACCTTGTCAACCACAAACCGAATCTTAGTACAGTCATGATTTCCCTGAAGAGATTACATGACAGCAGAGACTTGTAAAATTGTGTTACCCATTTCTCTAGCCAGTGAAGATTCATTCTATACCTTCAGATACAGTGTCATGTAGGAGTAGAACAGCAAGAAATACGGAGCTCCTCTAACAGTAATGACAGTTTATCACCTCCCAACACTACATGTGCCAATGTTTCAGTGCATTTTTGAATATGTTTGTTAACAGATTCATCAACACAACAAAAATTTACGATCTCAGTAGCATCTTATTTCTTAACTCATACTTTACTATTCATCAGAATCTTCATTGCTGCTCTTTGATTCGTCAGAGCTCCCTGCTGTACTTTGTTTTATTTCATAGTTAGAATTAGTTGAAATACCACCTACCGTATTTACTCAAATCTAAGCCGCACTCAAACCTGAAAAATGAGACTCGAAATAAAGGAAGGAAAAAAAAAATTCCTGAATCTAAGCTGCACCTGAAATTTGAGACTCGAAGTTCAAGGGGAGAGAAAAGTTTTAGGCCGCACCTCCAAATCGAAACAAAGTCGGTCCATTGTAATATTGGACACAACTTAGGTCGAATGATTGACGATACAGCTACAGTAGTTTGGTTCGAGTCGTAAGCTTAGCAGTTAAGCTTTACCAGGTAGCCTTTGCTATGCGTCGGGCGCTCCGTCCGTATTTATACTGGTACCCTTCCTTTTTCACATGCATCGTCTGGTTTGAATCGATTGCTTATTTTGCTTTGATCTGATAAGTGCCGTTTTCCTTGTTATAGGCGTTTATGTCACTCTAAGCTGAAAATGCATTACTGTACTGTGTCATGCATTGTTTGTCGCATTCTGATAGTGCGTGTTTGCGGACTGTCGTCGCTCGCGGCATGGCTTGCCTTTGTGCACGCTACCGCCGCCTACAATTTAAAAAAAAAAAAAAAAAAAAAAAAAAAAAGAGAGAGAGAGAGAAATCATCTCATTAGCGGAACAATGGCAAGAGACTACTATTTCTTGTTACTTACACTGCTGCTTTCTTTGATAATGATCAACAAGAACCAAATAATAGACTGCGTATGATAGAACATGTTCTGAACGAGAGTTAGGCGAAAATTTTTCTCCATTTGAAAATCTTTGCGGCCGCTTCTTTAGTACATCAAATTCTGCACAGAAATTAGAATCATCTTAGATTTAAAAATCTAGTCAGTTGCCGTGCTTCATTTCTGACTGTATCACTATTAGGCATAAGAATAATACGAATATAAACATGACACGATACGTATATTCTTCCGCGTTTGCTGTTGTCTCACTCTAGTTTCGTAGTTTATTAGGCAGACAGGATTTAAATAAGATAGCAGCAAACACAAAAGAATACGTGGCAAAATGTTTATATTCGTATTACTCTTATGATGAAGAGAATACTGCATGTGATTCACATTTCATCAGGTTCCTATTAGCAACCATCTCTTCTCACAGGTAGGAAAAAATTCAGAACGTAGAGTTGGCCATATTGACAAACATCCCAAACAGTCTTGCCAGTCGGATTTTCGTAATACATTGAAGTTCTGCTACATTCGAAGATGAACAATATGGAATTTGTATTTACTTCGTTGGATAATGTATGAAAATTGTCTTCCACCTTTTTTTTTAATTTATTTACTGACGCACAGGTTTTGGCGCCAGTATTTATCTTTGTGCCTACGAAGCATGCCTGTGTAGCGCTACATATATTCGACGGCAGAAGTTAGTTGTGGCAGCACCTACCGACATTTTTCAGAACTTCCACTTGCTTTGCACTCGAATCTAAGCCGCAGGTGGTTTTTTGGATTACAAAAACCGGAAAAAAAGTGCGGCTTAGATTTGAATAAATACGGTACATCCTCTCCTTTGGATTCAACTTCTTAAGTATTATCTTTCAAGTCAACACCTGCTAATCTGTGAGACCGAAATGATGAGCCATACTACTCTATTTCACTGTGCCTGTTTGTTTCATTTGTATAACATTTTATTCCATCATAGATGCTGCACTTACAGTTTCATATATGCATTGCAGCAGCAGACACAATAAAAGTAGCAATCAGCAGTGCTTAGTTTGTTGAATGGGTAAAAAATGTGCCATTGTCCCAGTTCCACATATCCCCAAAATTTGATTCTGCCAAATTCTGTACTCTCTGAAATCGAATGTTTAATCCAAAGATGAAAATGAACAAGTTTGATGCAGTATTGCTAATATTGTTTATTACTCATCTTGCTGAATGAAATGCATACCATGTCCTTTCTGAAAGGTTTGCAGAATTAATGCACATACCAGTTTTCTAAAAACTTACATTGAGATTGTGCTCTCCTCCCTCTTGTACAAATTAGTAGAGCCCTTCAGATTACTCCACAATATGCCTCTTGGCAAGGTGGTATCGACAGTATTATCAAATGATAGATTGGCACTCACTGTATAGTGTAGATGTTGTGTTGCAGGCAGGGGAAAAAAAAAAAAAAAATACACCACCTATTAAACACGTAAGCTTTTGGTGCAACCCCCCCCCCCCTTCCCACACACACACACACACACACACACACACACACACGCGCGCGCGCAAATGCAGATCACACATACATGACCACTGTCTCTGGCTGCTAGGGCCAGACTGGGAGCAACTGCGCATCATGGGAGAAACAACGGTCGTGTGTGTGTGTGTGTGTGTGTGTGTGTGTGTGTGTGTTTTGTCCACTTTGGAAGAAGACTTTCTGATCGAAAGCTTATGTGTTTAGTAGTCTTTTTTGTTGTGCTTGTCTGTGACCTAACATCTCCTGTATACAGTGAATAGCAATGTATCTTTTTTATAATATGGTCATTATTCCAGCCTAGATTTTCTATTGTTTGTTTCCTTTTAAGACCTTATAAAGACAGTTACTGACAATTTCTTTTTTCTTATTGGAGAAAAGTAAAACCATATGGGGGCCAGACGTAGATTGTAAATGAATATGGAATAGAGTATTTTTATTTTCCCTGTATGCAGTGTCAATAACGTCACCTCACACACTTAATTTCTGGCAGCACCTCCTTCTCAACACATGACTGTCCCCCACCACCTCACCATAGTCTTCAAGTAATATCCTATAGCACTTCTGGGTGGACAAATAGATGAAGGATGTAGTTTAAAACAGTATAACTAAACTTAAAAGTCAAACTGCCCTTTTATAGAGACTGCCATCATTATTTAAACATAATAAACAACATCAAAACAGTCAAAAGAATTTTTTTTTTCAAAAGAGCAGAAAATTGTAGTGAAATTCATGAAAGAATTGTTTTAAATTGTTATATCTTAAATCAATAAGTATGTCAGCATTTCCCAGGATTTTCTGGCTTAATTAAGACTAGGTCATGCCACCACAGTGGTCAGACAGTGGACTTGCCTTCGAGAGGACAACGGACCCAAGTCCCATCGGGCCATCAAAATTTGGGTTTTCCTTGATTTCCCTAAAGGATTTAAGACAAATGCTGGGATGGTTCCTTTGAAAAAGATGACATTCGGCTGAGGAAGCTAATTTCTGTGGCACGTCTGATGACACAGTGCTGGTGGAAGCACGAGTATTTCAGAGCACACCATTCATTGCACATTGTTAAACATAGGGCTCTGCTGCTGACAACCCCCGTATGTTCCCATGTTGACAACACTGCTGAATTACAATTTCTGTGGCTCAGGAGCATTGAGATTGGGCAGTGAATCAATAGAAATGTGTCATATGGTTGAATCATTCGTGTTTCGCATTACACCTGCTTGACGGTTTTGTGCACATACACCGTCAACAGAGTGAATTGGTGCTTGAAAGGTGCACTTTGCTACAGACTTAGGCCAGTGGGAGCAATATTATGCTATGGAGGACATTCACCTGGTCTTCTGTGGGTCCTGTGGTAGTAACTGAAGGCTCCATAACAGCTTTGTTCTGTGTGAACATTATTGTGCACTGTCCACACCCTGTCTCTAATGAAGGTGACATGTTTCAACAATATGACTTTCAGTGTCACGAGGCCAGAATCAAATTCACCCCTTCTGAATCTGATGGAATACATCTGTGATGCTATCAGATACCAGTTCTGCACCCAGAAACCACTGATCTCCAATTTATGGGAATTACATGACCTGTGCTTAGACATGCGGTGCTGCATAATGCTGGGAACGTACCTCACATAATGCTGGGAACATACCTGAAATTTGTTGAACTTGTCCCACACAAAATCACTGCTGTATTGTGTTCCAACAGTGGACAAACACATTATCAAACAGGAGGTCATAGTGTTTTGTCTCATCAGTTTATATATTCAATGCTTGAATGAAAGGTGTGCTCTTTTCCTTTTTTCTGCCATTGCATGTATGTGTAAAGCAGGATGTTCTACCATTTGGGTTTGTTTATATGAAGGCTGTCAGTATTACCACCTGCACAGATACTAAATGCTCCTTTTGTGAAGACCTTTTATCTTGAGAACACTTTTAACTTTGTTTCACAAATGGCAGCACAGTTTCAAGAAAGCTTCTTAATTTAATGTAATAGTTAAAATAATACCTTTAGCAAAAGATGTGTGCGTTGGAGTGGGGAAAAAGATTGGAGATGTATGTAGTTTAATTTTTGTAAATTGTTAAGAAGGTTAACAGCTTGGCATGCTAAGATAAATTCAGACATTCTCCAATAGGAGAGAAAAAGATTAATTTAACAGAATCAGTGAGGTATACAAATATAACAACAGACTTGTAGAACCATTATTTTGTAGGTTAGATTAGATTAGATTCAGCTTTTGTTCCAAGACCCAAAACATGAGATGATTCTCATGGGTGAGTAACATGCCAGAAAGTATAACATAAAAAATATAAAACATTTGAATACCCTGATCATTTGTCAGGAGATTGTCAAACTAGGTGAATACAATACAAACTGGAACAGCTTTTTTTTTTCAGAATTGATACGCTGTCAGACTGAAATATTGTTATACACTGTTAATAAATTTATCAAACAAAAAGTACATAATTTTGACTGTTATGACAAAGTGCTCTCAGAACTGAAATCTAACAGACATTCTTATTTAAGCTGGCCTAACAGCCACTGTTAAGATATTCATCTATAGAGTAGGATGAGTTGCCTATCAAAAAGTCTTTCAAACTCTGTTTAAACCATGCTTTATCTGATACCAAGTTTTTAATGGTGTCTTTCTTCCACAGATAAATTGTGTTGTAATGCGAGGTTTTAATGAAGATGAAGTGTGCAGTTTTGTGGAGTTAACAAAAGAGAAAAATGTTGATGTAAGATTTATTGAGTACATGCCTTTCAGCGGCAACAAATGGAATGATGGGAAGATGGTCTCATTTAATGAAATGCTCCAAATAATTAGAAAGCAGTGGCCTAATTTTGATCCTCTTCCCAATGGGCCCAATGATACCTCAAAGGTACATGCAGTATTACATATGAACATACATTGAAAATAATTTAACGTTTATGACTTACTACCAATCACAAGAATACTTCACATCTGCTGGTGGTATAAGAGATGGACTGGTTTAGTTACATATTTCTCATCCCATTCAGTAAGTCTGTCCTGGCCTGGGTTTCTCTGCAGCTTTTCTGCAACTCTCCCCATTTCCTAAACCTTGACAAGCCTTTTCTTTCTTCCCTTTTCCTTCCCCTTCATTGTTTCTGCCAGAAGAAGAAGCCACTGGCTCCGAAAGCTTGCACATTTCCATAACTTTAAGGGGAGTTAGAAGGGGAAAACATTCTCTTTCACTTTTTTGGGTTTTTATCTGATTATAAAATTTGCAATTTTCCAAATAAAATGATATGTATATTACTTATAAACTTGCGTGGGAAGTATTTTATTTTATTTTCTAAAATATAATCTACACCAGTTGAAAATGTTAAAATTTTTACATGCATTACTTCAAGACCTAATAAAATCGGTAATTTTTTATATACAGGGTAGACCATTGATCGTGACCAGGCCAAATTTCTCACGAAATAAGTGTCAAACGAAAAAACTACAAAGAACGAAATTTGTCTAGCTCGAAGGGGGAAACCAGCTGGCACAATGGTTGGCCTGCTATAAGGCACTGCCATAGCTCAAACTGATATCAACTGTGTTTTTTAAAATAGGAACCCCATTTTTTATTACGAATTCGTGTAATACGTAATATCTTAGAAGAAAGAGTAAGAAAAGGCAAACCTACGTTTCTAGCATTTGTAGACTTAGAGAAAGCTTTTGACAATGTTGACTGGAGTACTTTCTTTCAAATTCTAAAGGTGGCAGGGGTAAAATACAGGGAGCGAAAGGCTATTTACAATTTGTACAGAAACCAGATAGCAGTTATAAGAGTCGAGGGACATGAAAGGGAAGCAGTGGTTGGGAAGGGAGTAAGACAGGGTTGTAGCCTCTCCCCGATGTTGTTCAATCTGTATATTGAGCAAGCAGTAAAGGAAACAAAAGAAAAATTCAGAGTAGGTATTAAAATTCATGGAGAAGAAATAAAAACTTTGAGGTTCGCCGATGACATTGTAATTCTGTCAGAGACAGCAAAGGACTTGGAAGAGCAGTTGAATGGAATGGACAGTGTCTTGAAAGGAGGATATAAGATGAACATCAACAAAAGCAAAACAAGGATAATGGAATGTAGTCTAATTAAGTCGGGTGATGCTGAGGGAATTAGATTAGGAAATGAGGCACTTAAAGTAGTAAAGGAGTTTTGCTATTTGGGAGCAAAATAACTGATGATGGTCGAAGTAGAGAGGATATAAAATGTAGGCTGGCAATGGCAAGGAAAGCGTTTCTGAAGAAGAGAAATTTGTTAACATCCAGTATTGATTTAAGTGTCAGGAAGTCATTTCTGAAAGTATTCGTATGGAGTGTAGCCATGTATGGAAGTGAAACATGGACGATAAATAGTTTGGACAAGAAGAGAATAGAAGCTTTCGAAATGTGGTGCTACAGAAGAATGCAGAAGATTAGATGGGTAGATCACATAACTAATGAGGAAGTATTGAATAGGATTGGGGAGAAAAGAAGTTTGTGGCACAACTTGACCAGAAGAAGGGATCGGTTGGTAGGACATGTTCTGAGGCATCAAGGGATCACCAATTTAGTATTGGAGGGCAGTGTGGAGGGTAAAAATCATAGAGGGAGACCAAGAGATGAATACACTAAGCAGATTCAGAAGGATGTAGGTTGCAGTAGGTACTGGGAGATGAAAAAGCTTGCACAGGATAGAGTAGCATGGAGAGCTGCATCAAACCAGTCTCAGGACTGAAGACCACAACAACAACAACGTAAAGAAATATGAATGTTTTAGTTGGACCACTTTTTTCGCTTTGTGATAGATGGCGCTGTAATAGTCACAAACATATGTCTCATAATTTTAGACGAACAGTTGGTAACAGGTAGGTTTTTTAAATTAAAATACAGAACGTAGGTACATTTGAACATTTTATTTCGGTTGTTCCAATGTGATACATGTACCTTTGTGAACTTATCATTTCTGAGAGTGCATGTTGTTACGGTGTGATTACCTGTGAATACCACATTAATGCAATAAATGCTCAAAATGATGTCTGTCAACCTCAATGCCTTTGGCAATACGTGTAACAACATTCCTCTCAACAGTGAGTAGTTCGCCTTCCGTAATGTTCGCACATGCATTGACAATGCACTGACGCATGTTGACAGGCATTGTCGGTGGATCACGATAGCAAATATCCTTCAACTTTCCGCACAGAAAGAAATCCGGGGACGTCAGATCCGGTGAACGTGCGGGCCATGGTATGGTGCTTTGACGACCAATCCACCTGTCATGAAATATGCTATTCAATACTGCTTCAACCGCACACAAACTATGTGCTGGACATCCATCATTTTGGAGGTACATCGCCATTCTGTCATGCAGTGAAACATCTAGTAGTAACATTGGTAGAACATTATGCAGGAAATCAGCATACATTGCACCATTTAAATTTCCATCGATAAAATGGGGGCCAATTATCCTTCCTCCCTTAATGCCACACCATACATTAACCTGCCAAGGTCGCTGCTGTTCCACTTGTCACTGCCATCGTAGATTTTCCGTTGCCCAATAGTGAATATTATGGCGGTTTAGGTTACTGCTGTTGGTGAATGATGCTTCATTGCTAAATAGAACGCATGCAAAAAATCTTTCATCGTCCCGTAATTTCTCTTATGCCCAGTGGCAGAACTGTACATGACATCCAAAGTCATCGCCATGCAATTCCTGGTGCATAGAAATATGGTACGGGTGCAATCGATGTTGATGTAGCATTCTCAACACCGACGTTTTTGAGATTCCAAATTCTCGCGCAATTTGTCTGCTACTGATGTGTGGATAAGCTGCCCCAGCAGCTAAAACACCTACTAGGGCATCATCATTTGTTGCAGGTCGTGGTTGATGTTTCACATGTGGCTGGACACTTCCTGTTTCCTTAAATAATGTAACTATCCAGCAAATGGTCCGGACACTTCGATGATGTCGTCCAGGATACCGAGCAGCATACATAGCACACGCCCCTTGGGCATTTTGATCACAATAGCCATACATCAACACAATATCAACCTTTTCCGCAATTGGTAAACGGTACATTTTAACACGGGTAATGTATCACGAAGCAAATACCGTCCGCACTGGCGGAATGTTATGTGATACCACATACTTGTATGTTTGTGACTATTACAGCAGCTGGCCGGAGTGGCCGAGCGGTGCTAGGCACTACAGTCTGGAAACGCGCGACCGCTACGGTCGCAGGTTCGAATCCTGCCTCGGGCATGGATGTGTGTGATGTCCTTAGGTTAGTTAGGTTTAAGTAGTTCTAAGTTCAAGGGACTGATGACCTCAGAAGTTAAGTCCCATAGTGCTCAGAGCCATTTGAACCATTTTTGACTATTACAGCCCCATCTATCACAAAACGAAAAAAGTGGTCCAGCTAAAACATTCATATTTCTTTACGTACTACATGAATATCTAATAAAAAATGGGGGTTCCTATTTTTAAAAAATGCAGTTGATATGAGTTTGACCTATGGCAGCGCTATCTAGCGGGCCAACCATAGCGCTATCTGGTTTCTCCCTTCAAGCTAGACGAATTTCGTTCTTTGTAGTTTTTTCATTTGATGCTTATTTCGTGAGATATTTGGCCCGGTCACTATCAATGGACCACCCTGTAGAAAGCTGTGGATTGCTGTGTTATAAAAGTTAAATTATGTGTTTGTATTGGTAGCACTGTCAAAAATAGTATCGTATCTTTTCATAGTATAAACATGCTTTGTATATCGAAGTGCTAACGTTTTTCCGAGGAAAAGTGACGAATAGACTGGTAAATCTCTCAAAAAGTATGACTCCAAAATGAAGTGTTTTTAAGAAATGTGGGTTTCATGGTAATAAATTTTTGAATAAAGAGAAACATTGTGTTCAGCACGTGGTGTGTGAAGTTACAGACAATGAAATACTGGCAAACTCATGAGTATCTAGAGAAACACCCATTAGTGCTTCGAAGATTAAAATGAAACATAGTGATAACACAGTTATCTCAAAACAAAACTCATGTAAACGGTAGGTTAGGTTATATTCTGCTAAATTTACACATCATAACAGGGGTGTTATGTGAATGTGTGTGCTGTATGTATGTGGAGGGCCAGTTAGTTTACATGAAGACATTGAGGTATCAAATGGACTAGCCAGGAAACTTATCATTAATTCTGCCAGTTGTAAATATACTCATTCATTTTGGAGTTCTGATAAGTGTAAAGATAATTATTTTAAAATAAATATTAGGTGGTTTTATGGATTGAGAGCTATTGGCAAAGGACACACTGCAGCAGAAACAATGTGTGTCGTGATGTATATGCCACGCCCACTTTGTAAAATGGACAAGTATGCAGGATTTATTGGAGCTGCTGTGAGATCTGCTGCATGTGAGTCAATTAAGGGTGCTGCAAATGAAGCTGCTGAAATAAACGATGGTATGATTGACATATCAGTAGCTTTTGGGGCACTTGGTAGAAGCGCAGCTGCAGTTCTAAGAATTCTGTTGCTACAGTGACCAGTGTGGATACTGGAAAGCTAATAGATTTCCAGATTTTAACCAAACATTGTTATAAGTATAAACCAGGGAATGAAGAAGGGCATATCTGTGACAGAAATTATGAAGGACAACTAGTCGTACGGAGGCCCGTGCAGCTGTTGAAATTTATAATCGATCTGTAAACTAAAGGGGAGTGTGTTACACTAAGTTCTTAAGTTATGCAGACTCAAATGCATATAACAGTGTAGTAGCCACTCAGCCTTATGGTGAGAAGCTTGTCACAGAAATGGAATGTGTTGGTCATGCCCAGAAGAGGATGGGTACCAGATTGAGGAAGTTGAAACAAAGTTTGAGAGACAAGACACTTTCAGGTGGTAAGACCATATGAAGCAGGCTGACAGACAACATGATTGATGAACTACAACAGTATTATGAGATTGCCATTAGAAATAATACTGAGGATTTGTTGAAAATGAAGCAGGCAGTATGGGCTACCTTCTTCCAGAGACTGTCAGCTGATGATAAACCAGTACACCATCTTTGCCCTCCTGGATCTGGTTCATGGTGCAATTACCGCAATGCCCAGTACTCAAACAGGTCATACAGCCATAAACATTCTATCCCAGCAGCAGTTGTGGATATCATAAAACCTGTTTACAGAGACCTGCCAATCCTGAATTATTGAAGAAGTGTCTGCATTGTCAGACTCAAAATCCCAATGAGTCGTTCTATAATCTTATAGTGTCAGTGTCATCGTAACTGCCGTCTGCGTCACATCTGCTGTGCAGCGAGCTACGCTAATTTAAGAATTAACTCTATTTTTCTTACTTGTCACTTCTTCTTCCGTGTGTTTTTGCTTTTAGGAAGCTTTAATTGTCGAGTGCTAGTAATAGTGTTCCATAGATTTTGTGTTTGTTTTGAATACAGTCAGAGAGAGTCCGTTTAGTCAGCCATAGTGCCAGTAGTGCTAGTGTTTGTTTTGAATACAGTCCAGAGACAGGTAGTGCTATTTTCATTGTTTTCTACAGGAAGTGTCTAGTAACCACAGTTTAGTCAACTATCAGCCGCCTTTAGTGAATTAGCAGACTAGTTATAAGTTGATTAACTCTCTACAGTAAATTGATTTCTTAGGATGGATAGGCTGTGAGACTGCTGTGTACGGACACAGGAGGAGCTGGCCACTGTTCGCGAACAGCTGAACGTGTTGATGGCCGCGGTTAGCCGTCTTCAAGCAGTGGTGAGTCTGGTGCATTGCATGGTACACCCCAGGTGTTACATGCTTCACCCACTGACCCTGCTGTCGACACATCTTTGCGGGTACCAGGCGCGATTGGGCCACCCTCTTCCCAAGGGGAGTGGCGGGTTCAGCGGCGTTCGCGGCGCACGAGGCGGAGGGTCAGTGTGGAGGCTGGCCGTGTGGCATCGCCCGTTCTGCCTGTGAGTGGACATGTGGCCACTCCTTCAGCAAGGTCCGAGCAGGCACATGGGGGGAGGGGTTTATTAGTTATTGGGAGCTCCAACGTTAGGCGGGTGATGGAGCCCCTTAGGGAAATAGTGAAAAGGTCGGGGAAGAAGGACAGTGTTCACTCTGTCTGCTTGCCGGGGGTCTCATCTGAGATGTGGAGGAGGCCGTGCCGGCAGTGATAGAGAGCACTGGGTGCACCCGACTGCAAATTGTTGCTCATGTTGGCACCAATGACTCCTGCCGTCTGGGTTCAGAGGTCATCCTCAGTTCGTACAGGCGGTTAGCGGAGTTGTTGAAGGCGGAAAGCCTCGCGGGGTGGAATCTGAGCTAGCTATTTGTAGTATCATTCCCAGAACCGATAGTGGTGGTCCTCTGGTTTGGAGCCGAGTGGAAGGCTTGAACCAGGGACTCAGACGATTCTGCGGAGATCTGGGGTGCAAATTTCTCGACCTCCGCTATCGGGTGGCGAAATGTAGGGTCCCCCTGAATAGGTCACGCGTGCACTACATGCAGGAAGCGGCTACAAGGGTAGCAGAGTATATGTGGAGTGCACATGTGGGTTTTTAGGTTAGAGAATTTCCTCCCTAGGCCCGACAAGACACCTCCTGAGATGCGGCAAGGTAGGAGTAGACAAAATGCAACAGGGAATAACAATACTAATGTGCTAATAGTAAACTGCAGGAGCGTCTATAGAAAGGTCCCAGAACTGCTCTCATTAATAAGCGGTCACAATGCCCACAGGGACAGAAAGTTGGCTGAAACCAGATGTAAACAGTATGAAATTCTGAACTCAGATTGGAATGTATACCGGAGAGACAGGCTGGACAGTGAAGGAGGAGGCATGTTTAAAGTGATAAGAAGTGCAATAGTATCGAAGGAAATTGACGGGGATCCAAAATGTGAAATAATTTGGGTGAAGGTCACGGTTAAAGCAGGCTCAGACATGGTAATTGGATGTCTCTATAGGGCCCCTGGCTCAGCAGCTGTTGTGGCTGAGCACCTGAAGGATAATTTGGAAAATATTTCGAGTAGATTTTCCCAACATGTTATAGTTCTGGGTGGAAATTTTAATTTGCCAGATATAGACTGGGAGACTCAAACTTTCATAACGGGTGGCAGGGACAAAGAATCCAGTGAAATTTTTTAAGAGCTTTATCTGAAAACTACCTTGAGCAGTTAAACAGAGAACCGACTCATGGCGATAACATATTAGACCTTCTAGTGACAAACAGACCCGAACTATTTGAAACAGTTAACGCAGAACAGGGAATCAGTGATCATAAAGCGGTTACTGCATCGATGATTTCAGCCGTAAATAGAAATATTAAAAAAGGTACGAAGATTTTTCTGGTTAGCAAAAGTGACAAAAATCAGATTTCAGAGTACCTGATGGCTCAACACAAAAGTTTTGTTTTAAGTACAGATGGTGTAGAGGATCAGTGGACAAAGTTCAAAACCATCGTACAATATGCGTTAGATGAGTATGTGCCAAGCAAGATCGTAAGAGATGGAAAGAAGCCAGCGTGGTACAACAACCGAGTTAGAAAACTGCTGCGGAAGCAAAGGGAACTTCACAGCAAACATAAACATAGCCAACACCTTGCAGACAAACAAAAATTACGCGAAGCG
The DNA here is from genome assembly GCF_021461385.2 of Schistocerca piceifrons. Lineage (NCBI taxonomy): Eukaryota > Metazoa > Arthropoda > Insecta > Orthoptera > Acrididae > Schistocerca > Schistocerca piceifrons. The sequence goes on along the minus strand of NC_060139.1, from coordinate 1,122,909,887 downwards.
AAATGTAATGTGAGGAGGGCCATGCGAGAGGCGTTAAATGAATTCGAAAGTAAAGTTCTATGTACTGACTTGGCAGAAAATCCTAAGAAATTTTGCTCTTATGTCAAAGCGGTAGGTGGATCAAAACAAAATGTCCAGACACTCTGTGACCAAAAAGGTACTGAAACAGAGGATGATGGACTAAAGGCCGAAATACTAAATGTCTTTTTCCAAAGCTGTTTCACAGAGGAAGACTGCACTGTAGTTCCTTCTCTAGATTGTCGCACAGATGAAAAAATGGTAGATATTGAAATAGATGACCGAGGGATAGATAAACAATTAAAATCACTCAAAAGAGGAAAGGCCGCTGGACCTGATGGGATACCAGTTCAATTTTACACAGACTATGTGAAGGAACTTGCCCCCATTCTTGCAGCAGTGTACCGTAGGTCTCTACAAGAGCGTAGCGTTCCAAAGAATTGGAAAAGGGCACAGGTCATCCCTGTTTTCAAGAAGGGACGTCGAACAGATGTGCAGAACTATAGACCTATATCTCTTACATCGATCAGTTGTAGAATTTTAGAACATGTATTATGTTCGAGTATTATGACTTTTCTGTAAACTAGAAATCTACTCTGTAGGAATCAGCATGGGTTTCGAAAAAGACGATCATGTGAAACCCAGCTCGCGTTATTCGTCCACGAGACTCAGAGGGCCATAGACACGGGTTCCCACGTAGATGCTGTGTTTCTTGACTTCCGCAAGGCGTTCGATACAGTTCCCCGCAATCGTTTAATGACCAAAGTAAGAGCATATTGACTATCAGACCAATTATGTGATTGGATTGAAGAGTTGCTAGTTAACAGAACGCAGCATGTCATTCTCAATGGAGAGAAGTCTTCCGAAGTAAGAGTGATTTCAGGTGTGCTGCAGGGGAGTGTCGTAGGACCGTTGCTACTCACAATATACATAAATGACCTTGTGAATGACATCGGAAGTTCAGTGAGGCTTTTTGCGGATGATGCTGTGGTATATCGAGAGGTTGCAACAATGGAAAATTGTACTGATATGCAGGATGATCTGCACCGAATTGATGCATGGTGCAGGGAATGGCAATTGAATCTCAATGTAGACAAGTGTAATGTGCTGCGAATACATAGAAAGAAAGATCCCATATCATTTAGCTACAATATAGCAGGTCAGCAATTGGAAGCAGTTAATTCCATAAATTATCTGGGAGTATGCATTAGGAGTGATTTAAAATGGAATGATCATATAAAGTTGATCGTCGGTAAATCAGATGTCAGACTGAGATTCATTGAAAGAATCCTAAGGAAATGCAATCCGAAAACAAAGGAATTAGGTTACAGTACACTTGTTCGCCCACTGTTTGAATACTGCTCAGCAGTGTGGGGTCCGTATCAGATAGGGTTGATAGAAGAGATAGGGAAGATCCAACAGAGAGCAGCATGCTTCGTTATAGGATCATTTAGTAATCATGAAAGCATTACGGAGATGTTAGATAAACTGCAGTGGAAGACTCTGCGGGAGAGACGCTCAGTAGCTCGGTATGGGCTTTTGTTGAAGTTTCGAGAACATACCTTCCCCGAGGAGTCAAGCAGTATATTGCTCCCTCCTACGTATATCTCGCGAAGAGACCATGAGGATAAAATGAGAGAGATTAGAGCCCGCACAGAGGCATACTGACAATTCTTCTTTCCATGAACAATACGAGACTGGAATAGAAGGGAGAACCAATAGAGGTACTCAAGGTACCCTACACCGTCAGGTGGCTTGAGGAGTATGGATGTAGATGTAGATGTAGACCAAAAAATGATTTTCTTGTAATGAAGACACTAAAGTGGGGGTCAGTCATGCTGTTATTGCTTTTAATGATGGCAACATTGGTAGCGTGAAAGTGCTACAACATATGGGAATTAATTCTGGAGCAAACTGCATCAGAGAATTTGAATGGATGGACAAGGTTTGCACTGGTAAAGCAGAGTATGCAGCACAGTTGGCCACTACGGAGTCCAGAAAGAAGAAAACAAGAAAAAACTTAAAAAAGATCAAGAGGATGATATACAGTATGGTGCAGGGTGCTTCTGAGTGACTAAAAATAAAATGTTAAGCATATATTGAGTTACAGTCTATTAAAACTTTAAAAACTCTTCCTGAAAATTTACATTTTCTCTTGCATTTTTCCCTAAATCTCAGAAACTACTTAGAGTAGCGAATTCAAATTTTCAGGGAGTAATAACATACGTATCCTGAGTCTTCTGAACTTAAAGAAGAACATAATGTTATGTATAAATAAAATGATTTAGAATAACATACAAAAAAGTACACAAAATTTTAACTGTGTAATTAAAAAATTGTATTTCCAAAAGCAGTGGCTGAAATGCAATTATTGTAAGACTCAGAACATATAGTTTAATGTCCTGTAAAAGTTTCTTGTCAATGGCTACAGTTGTTCCTGAAATACGGGGAAGTTAAGTCACTAAATTTAACATTGTCAGGATAGGGTGTTCAAACTCCCCTTAATGCACGTTTTCTCCTTCCTCCACTTGGTGAGCAACACATTTATAGTATTTTCACAACAGCAGTAGCTATTTTCTTACAATTTCTTTTTGCAGGCATACCATGTCCCGGGCTACAAGGGATGCGTAGGATTTATTACCTCAATGAGTGAACACTTCTGTGGCACATGCAACCATTTACGGATAACAGCTGATGGCAATTTGGAGGTGTGTCTCTTTGGGAATTCAGAGATATCTCTCAGGTGAGTGATGAAACATAGAATAATCATGTCCAAGTGAAAATTCATGCGAGGAAACCATAAAATTACTAGAAGACTGACAGACTGATCAGTATTTCACCTTCAGGAGGTGAAATTCCAAAACTTCTTATAGACACATTCGTTCCTCTTGTCCTCACATTAGTCGTGGAGTCCGAGTGACCTTTCAGACCTTCAGGAACTTATCCCTCTTTCCTATCTCATGAAGGAACTGATAGTTCCAAATGCTGAGTATAGAATAATACTTTCAAACTGTTTGCCATGCACATTAGGTATGTGGTTGGTATATGGAAGAGATAAACTGCAGTTAAATCCAGCAGGTATGAAATGAGTTATCTTTTCTTGAAGTTTTCAGCTTGCACCCTCCTCCCTCCCAAACCAGATACCTCTAACTAAATAATTTGTGAGTATATATAATTTGCCTCTGTCAACATCATGTTACACTAACCTATTTGTGAGATTAAATTAAAGGAAAGTAATCAGAACTGGAAATTATGTAAAGACATTTTTAGCTATGTCCCTAGGTTTTAATAAAGTTAACACAGTATTTCTGTCCATGTGATGGTAACTATGATTTGCCAGCCACCGTTGCCGAGCGGTTCTAGGCACTTCAGTCCAGAACCGCGCGACTGCTACGGTCGCAGGTTTGAATCCTGCCTTGGCTCAGATGTTAAGTCCCATAGTGCCCAGAGCCATTTGAACTGTGATTCATGATTATCAGAGTCTATATGTTCCAAATAAAAATTGGAACTTCATGTGTATAAATGTACAAATTATTAGACAATGGGACCAACAACTGACACTTTTAAATTGATGACTAGACTAAGAGATTAATAATAGGAAAAAAACTGCAAGATACTTGGCGATAAGTTTGTTTCAGGACAAGGTAAGGGGGGTAGGGGGTGGGAAGAATCAGCTCTCTCTTTGTGAGCATAACAGAAATCCTTTATCAACCGAAGGTAGAATAAGATATAAAAATACAGGGTCAAACAATTAATTTAAGTATCTTAGAAACCAAATGACTAATGAAATTGGAAGCTAAGAAAAGTAAGTTCGTAGTAAGTAGGGTGAAACACAGGGGGCTGCAACATATTGCCATTGTTGTTTGACTTGTCTATCAAAGAAAAAAGAAATGGATCAAAACAAAATAAAAGTGAGAATGGAAATGTATCAGAAGCAGATAGGAATAAGCAAGGAACATATTCTTTAATAAATAAAAAAAAAACTGACATGTGAGGCAGATGTTCCTACAATTTTATGTTCAAAGCACAGCAGTCTGTGAAAGCAAAATATTTATGACATTGAAAAAAGAAAATCAGTGAGTGAAAAGTGTGTGTAGGTGAATTGTGGTGAAAGACTGGATATTGGAACTTCTGTTAGGCTGCCCAGTATTAGTTAACTTGGTAGTAAAGGAGCAAGTTTGCAAGGGCAGATAACTGTTTGACTACGTAAAATAGAGTGGGAGTATGGAAAAGCTAGTCCAAGATAGGATGAAAAAGATAACAGCAACTTAAAAAATGAATTGATAAGTTACCATAAACCCCATTCCGATCTAGTGAATGCAGTGGTTGACAATATCTTGTGACATTCGCCTATAAGGCTCAAACAATAATTGCTAAATAAAAATACAAAATGTTGACAAGACTGTATCTAAGCTGTCACTCTCTTTTGAAACAAGGGCGTTTAAACCAACAAACACGCAGGAAAGCAGGGACAACTCGCACACTAGAGAAGGATGGGCAGTATCATTGAAGGAGTGAGCATAAACCGTGTGGAATATGTGTGGTACAAGAAATGATAGTAAGAAAAAAAAAAGAAGAAGAGGAAAAATGTTGATCTGGAAACAAGGGAATAAAAATTTGCCACGTGAAGAGGCAAAATGGTACTGTGCTGATGAGTGTGTACAAGTGGTGATATACAATATACATTGATAAAGGAACTCTGCATTGGGCCCAGAAGACCACGCAATGCTCTTCAAGAGATGTCCTCTACTATATATCTATGGAGAGTTAGGGGATCAGTACACAACTCTCCAGGCTGTTATCAACTTCCAGAAGTTGAAGACACTACTTCTCACTTGAGTAGCTCCTCAGCTGGAACTACAAGCAGAGTGTACCCTATTCCAGTCTGTCCACCGAGCAGAATTTCCCAGCTCTACAAGGAATTGAACCTGATCCCTTTCTATGGCACGCCTGTGGCATACTGACTGCATAGCTGTGGCAAGAGTCATAATATACACTTGTGAACAATTGAGTTATAACTATTCTGTTTATTGGGGAGAGAGTATGTATATTGCCACCGTGAATGAAATAGTTTAGTGTATCGTAACTGGAATGTATTCAGACCTCGTACTTGTTGTGTGAGAGCGCAGTGTCTTAGACACTTGTAGTGTTTGTCTTAGCATGAACTAACCGGTGAGCCTTACTTTCTAGTATTTTTAATTATATATCATTACTGGTGCCTCTGGCACTTATGTGTTGCAATAGCAATAGCTTGCAATAGCAAACATTGAGTCAACCATGGTTTTTGGATTAGAAGTAGAGGTCAGCTGGGTTGACAGTGGGAATAGAGTGATGGGAAGTGGACAATAAGCAGTTATATCGAAGGGTGCATTATTTGATATGTTAAGGTTAATTACAAAACGTGGATTGGAGAATTTTTCACGTTGAGCAGAAGTAAGTTTACAGGACCAGATGTCAAATTACACATGATCAGTGTGAATCCCTATAGTCAGCATGAACACTGGCACACAGAATAATTTATAGGTAGTCTTGCTGTATATAAAAAATCAGATTTGTGCTGAACTGTCATGAACAAACTGTCACTTCTCTGGAATAAATAGACTCTGATTTGTTAATTACATCTGTGTAAATGAAAAATATAGGAAAACATAGATTGCTGCTTACTGTAAAGGAGACATGTTACATTGTAGACAAGCACAATTAAAGAGGCACTTACATAAAGCTTTCAGCCACAGCCTTCATCAGCAAAAGAGATACAGAGAAACACACACATTCATACACACAGGCAAGCACATGTCACACACATATGACTGTCAACTCCAGCAGCTTGCCCCTAGCTGCTGGACTTGGCAGCTTTTTTTTTTCTCTGTGTGTGTGTGCGTGCATGCGTGCACGCGCGGTAGGCTTGCTTGTGTGTTGTGCCTGTGTGCAACTTTGTTTTCTTTACGGTAAATAGTGATCTATCTTTCCCTGCACTGTTGATATTCCTACCTGGAATTTCCATTGTTTAATATGTAAATATTTAAAGAAGGACACAGTTACATATATTCTGTCACTTGAAGACTAATACATGAAGTCAGTGGACATTATTTTTTATTGCAGAGGATCTTTGTCACCACTAATTATTAATTTTGTGTTCCAGTTAATTAGACATGCTTTCATCCTTTCCTGGATGTGCTCTTTTTGTTAAATCTTCCTTCAAAAGATCTGATTTACTTCAAATTAATAAACCTGAGTATTCTGAAAAAGGAGGTGCAGCTTACAGCTGCAGTGTGACAGTTGATCACAGGGTGATTTTATCACTGCCATATCGTGGGTACCCATGGCTCGAGACAATTATTCTATAAGGGTGTGTAGTCATTGGGCTTTCTTGTACCACAGTGTCAAAGGTGTACTGTAAGCAGATTTATTCAAGGAAAATACTACCACAGTCAGCAGAGTGAACTGCTACGGGCAACAGGATATCATTGACAGGGGTTACCACTGACTAGCATGGCTTTAGCAGCGAACAGGTGGGCCACAATGTAGCAAATGACTCACCAACTCAGTGACAGTCAATAAACAGTAACCATTCATGCCACTGGGAACTGTCACCTCTTTGTGGGATACAAACATGCAATCTGCACACTGCTCGTCACACTTACAAAGATTAGCATTGGTTCGGAACAGCACCAGGGGATGCTCGAAGCATGCAGGAAGGTCGTCTGTCTGATGATTTGCGGTACATATTGCCAAGGTGGCAGGGAGCAAAATAAGGAGTGATCAAAAAAACTTCCATTTGAAGGCTGCATAGTTCAGATCAGTATGCCACACACACACACACACACACACACACACACACACACACACATATCCATCCGCACATATACCCTGCTTGTGTCTGTATATGTGCGGATGGATATATGTGTCTGTGTGTGTGTGTGCGAGTGTATACCTGTCCTTTTTCCCCCCTAAGGTAAATCTTTCCACTCCCAGGATTGGAATGACTCCTTACCCTCTCCCTTAAAACCCACATCCTTTCGTCTTTCCCTCTCCTTCCCTCTTTCCTGATGAAGCAACTGTGGGTTGCGAAAGCTTGAATTTTGTGTGTGTGTTTGTTTGTGTATCTATCAACATACCAACGCTTTCGTTTGGTAAGTTACATCATCTTTGTTTTTAGATATATTTTTCCCATTTGGAATGTTTCCCTGTATTATATTATATATCAGTGCTTTCCTCTCCCACTACTATCCTGCAGACCTTGTCCACAAACAGATCTCCAAAGCAATACATTCCTCCCCACCCAACAACAATGTTACTACCCCCAGACCACACAGAAGCATCCCCCTTGTCACCCAATATTATCCTGGCCTCGAATACATCAACTAATTACTCCGCCACGGATATGAATTTCTCAAGTCAAGCCCTGAAATGAGATCATCCCTTGACAATATTCTCCCCACACCACCCAGAGTTGCCTTTTGCCGACCCCCTAACCTCCGTAACATCCTTGTCAAACCCTACAATATTCCCAGACCACCTTCTCTACCCAGCCGTTCCTACCCCTGTAACCGACCACGATGCAAAACCTGCCCCATGCATCCCCCCACAACCAACTACTCCAGCCCCGCTACTGGTAAAACATACACAACTCAAGGCAGGGCCACATGTGAGACAACACGACATTTATCAACTGACATGCCTGCACTGCACAGCCTTTTTCATTGGTATGACGACAACTAAACTGGCTGAGCGCATGAATGGGCACAGACGAACTGTCCGCCTAGGAGATGTCCAATACCCAGTAGCGGAGCATGCTCTGCAGCATAATTCTAGGGACCTAGGAACCTGCTACACCATATGTGCCATTTGGCTTCTCCCGCCCAACACCAGTACCTCGGAACTGCGGAGATGGGAACTTGCACTCCAACACATCCTTTCATCCCGCCATCCCCCTGGACTGAACCTACGTTAACCAACCTCACTCCCATTTACTCTTTAGTCTTCTCCTCTTTCCCTTTCCTCTTTAGCCATTCATGCATCTTTTCATCCTACATAGTTGCGTTTATCTTTATACTATGTGCCTCTTTACTTCTGTATTCATCCTCCTTGGTTTGAAGCTGGCACAGTAATTACAGTAGAATATCTTTGGCTTCCCTCTGACATCCATGCCTCCATCTTTGCTACCCTCCCTGTTTACCTTTCCCCTGTTGCTTCATAACCTGGGTTGTGAATAACTGAATCCACTTTCCCTTCTTCCCCTTTTTTCCCCTCTCTCCTCCCTGATGAAGGAACGAAGTTCCGAAAGCTAGGATATGTCAATTTTCTGTTCTGTTTTGTGTATCTATCGGCTGTACTGAGCTGAGGTAAGTACTGGTCAGGCCCTCTATCTCTTTGTTAGTATTTGTTTCGTATATATAAACACACACACACACAGACAGGGTGATGCGTATTAACATTTAAAAACCTCCAAAGCACTGTAGATGACCCTGAGACAAGTAATTTAATACAAGACACATGGGATCACAAATGTTGGATACGATACAAATGTTGGGAAATGTGTCAAAAGCGAATGACAAATGTCACCAGATGATGTACCTTGCCATGCTTGCAGTGGTTGAGCCTCTCGGTCTGTCACACTTGATCATCCCAACCCAAGTCAAGTATTCATATCATTGTGGCTACGGACACACGTGTGCGACTTTAGTGATGGTGTTCAGGATTTGAGTCTTGCATCTGGCAGGCAGTATTTTTTCATTGTGTTAAACAATTATGTATTTATATTGAAGTTTATTATTTTATTTACCGGTCTTGCAGTTTCCTTGATTTCTTGCAAAGTACAGTACAATGAAAACCTACCATATTGCATAACAAGTAGATGAGTATAAACTTCAGAATAGCATCATCACCATTAAATGACCTATGTTTTCTTTACTAACTAATGTCTGTAAACAAAAAGAGAAGGGACAGAAGCAAAAAACACAAAATCAGAACTGCTTTTGCTTGATTACAGCAGGGACAATAATTTTGTAACATCTACATTTACAACAGATCATATTTACAAAATGTTTTCGAAATTTGCTCTGTTTGCTCAAATGAAAGTATTGCACTGCTCAATCATTCCTTTACACTCAACCCCAACTGCTGCACATGCTGTGGGGTATGTCATCTGGTTACGTCATATGTTCAGTGTTTCTCACCAATTTTTGGGGTATTTTGAAATGTACAAAAAGGCAAATGCAGAAAGTTATCACATTTTGCTGCACATTACCTCCATCACAGAAAAATAAAGTATACAAATCTTCTCAGATTTGCCACTGAATAATTTTGTGCAAGCCTCACAATATTTCACCAACACAACTGTTCATCATCTTCAGGTAGTGGTGGGTCCTGTCATCACTGCTGCAAGATGTGGCTGGTGATATTCGCACAGCAGAATTGAAATTTGTCAGGCTAGAAGCAGGAGTACGAATGTGTGGACAGGCACTCCCAGTTGGATGGAAATTCCATTCATAGTAGCCTTCTGCTTATGTGTTGTGGGCAATGACTGCACTTCTGGACACTCGTGTGGTTAAAAGCTGAATTAACTCTCTGCAAGGTGCTGCATCAGGTCATACATCGGAGGATCTGGTTTCTACTGTTTTAATTTCATGGCAGTCAGTGCTGGATTCTGGGCAGTGCTTAGTCAAAATTCCATATTCCTGTTGGTAAGATTGCCCATCGTATGGATACATGCCTCATTCTTAAAAACACAATCCTAGAGTGATGATGCTGAGGATAAAATTTCAGCCCTCTTGGGAAACGTGTGGTGCCCTGTATTCAGGCAGTGCTCTGCTACCACTAATTTACTGGGTGGCATTTTTGTCAGCGCTGTTGAACGCAGTGTTCTTGCACAATGTGAGGTGTCTGCCCTATATAAGATTTCCCATAATGGCATCAGATCTTATATATGATCTGTGTTTTCTAAGGTCAAGATTGTCTTTAACTGAACACAAACAATTCCTTAGTTTTGCTGGTAGACGAAAAACACACTTGATTCTGTTTCTCTTAGCGATTCTTCCTATTTTTGAAAACATGCCACTGAAATATGGCAAAAAAGCCATTTGCAGTGCTTGTCTAAGTATCTTCATTTACATCCCTACACTGAACTTGCTTTGCTCAGAACACATTTCAAATCTGTTTACAAGAATAAACATTCTGCTGGAACACTGTTCGTAGGTGTTACAGTTCACCAGGCAGACTGTCGGTATCTGAGATCACGTGTGCTCTATGTGCCAGGGACTGTAAGACACTACCACATTGTGCAGGGTGACGGCAACTTTTGGACCGCAAATATAACTCTGCGTGTATCAGTTTTCAGTAGAGACTATGCCCCAGTGTTCTGTCAGCTTTTCTTCTAACCGTGACATCCAGGAATGGTAAGCTGCTATCTTTTTGTACTTCCACAGTGAACTGAATATTCAGATGGAGCGAGTGCAAATGCTGCAGGAACATAGGTAGTGTCTGTATTATGTGGGCCACACCACAAATGTCTCTTCAGCATTCTGCCAGAAGGAGGAATGTTGGATATTTACTAAGGGAAATAGAGGATCTCCCATGGGAACACTGTCCACTTGATCAAAGTAGTTGGTGTTACATAAGAAATAGGATGAGGTATGCACATGTTTAAACAGCACCACAATTTCTTTCTCAAACTTGCTGCTAATAACCTCTAATGAGGGCTGCAGGGGCACTTTTGTAAGTAATGATATAACATTTGAGCTAACTAAAAGATCTGAAAGTTCTAGTTTAAGCATCTTCAGGTATTCTATGAAATCCTCCGAATTCTAAATATGATGGTCATAGTCATCCACATGATAAATTTCAAAGCTGTCACGTGGAAATTGCCAGTTGCATCTTGCAGCAGTGATGGTGGAAATCACCACCACCTGAAGATGCCAAAACGTTGTGTCACTGAAATATTGAGGGAGGGACTTGCATAATGTTATCTGGTGGGGAACCCAAAGTGTTTTTGCAACAGATCTATCAGGCAAGCCTGAAAATTCACATATACTCCAAGCAGTAAGTACCTGTTGTAAAATGGTCACATTAGTGAGCTTGGCAATTAATTAACAGTTTATCAATAAATTTGGCTTCATTTTGCAAGAAATTGTGCTGTGTTCCACTACTCCCTCTTCAACAAAACTAATGTCACTTTCTGCTCCACCTCTTCAGCCCGAGATCTTATGTATACTCTTGAGCATTTGTGTAAGATACCTGTTTATTTATAAAAATAAAAGTAACTTCTATCATGACTTTCCCATTTTGTCCAGTGGGTTTGTTATCCTGCTGTTGCCTACTGCAGACTACAAGATTACTGTTGAAGATATTTGCAAAGTTTTTCTTCCTTTTTAGTGTACCAACATTTCACTGTGTGGTAATTGCCTGGTACTGTTTAACGGGTGTTTTAACTTTTGTTTCAGAGATGCAATACGAAGCAAATGCAGTGAGGATGACTTGCTTGCCATGATTGGGGCAGCAGTGAGAAGAAAGAAGAAACAACATGCAGGTAAGATACATCACAGCAAATGTAACTCTATAGATAGAAAGAAAATTTCTGCTTAACAAGTCATAGCAAACATAAGAGCAAAATAGAATGAAAAACAACAGTGATAGAACCTGTGTTTTTTGTGTAAAATTGGATTTAATTTTTTATTTAGTATTCATTCTGATTAATGCCCATTGGTCAACAGTACATTTCAGCCCTAGAATTTGGTTCTGCAAGGTCCACCAGATAACCATATATGGCTGTTGTAACTCCTTTATTGGACTTCAGAAGTTTTCCAGCAACAAATCTTTTTTTCTTTCTTTCTTTCTTTCTTTCTTTTTTTTTTCTTTTTTAAAAAAAAGCTAAAATGCAGAAAACATCATAAAGGAAACACTCACAGAAAAGCATCAGTGTCCTTGAAACAATGGAAACTCCAGTAGGAATATCAACAATGTTGGAAAAGACAGATTACTACTTACTGATGAAGGCTGTGGCTGAAAGCTTTATGTAAGTGTCTTTTAATTCTGCCCATCTGCAGCCTAAGGTATCTTCTTTATGGTAAGTAACAGGCTGTCTTTTCCTTCATTATGCATTAGTGTTCTTTGTTTTTATTGCTGTTTAGCAAGCATTGTGTGGTATATAAGGGATGCGAATAGCGTCAGATGTTGAATCATCACTCTGGAGGATATGAAGGTGCTGCATACTGGTGTGAGACAGCATTATCTGATGAGAGTTTGAAAGAAACCTCATTGTGGATGTCCATTTGGTCGCCTGGTTAAACCTTGCAACATCTGTATTTTTGGAGTATTTGGATCTGACAGTGGCCTGATGTTGGAAAGTAAGGGCATACTCATCATCAATGTTCCAGTTGACTACATCAGACCACTACAAGGGAGCATCACTGTGTAGTGTACTGAGTACATTGTAACCTGTTCATGTCTGTGATTGCCATCTGAGAACAAGTACAGTAAACTCTCGTGCAGCTACACTTTTGGCTAGTTAGATTGACACTTGACAAGTTTTAATTTGCGTGCACCTGGAGCCAAGTATTTGCTGGTGTTTTTTGGCAATCTACTGCTAATCAGTGCACTGGTGCATGTCAAAAGTCCAAGTATCGTCAATTCGTGCATGTGTTGGTTGAAGCTCTAGTGTGTTTCTTATTCGTATTGCATGGTTTCATGCCACTGCCATCTATTGGAACTCCTTGTAAGTACAGTACATACAGTATTGTTCTATGCAGCGCAACATAGCCCTGTCGAAACCGACAATTAGAGTGCGCCGCCTAACACTTTCCACTTGTTGTCGGTACATCAAAGCTGAGTGTTTAACAGTGAACGTACAACACCCTGTTGTGTTGCCACATGGGCTTGGGTAGAACAGAGGAAATGGCATAGATGTATTGAATGCTTTCATTTGATGGCTGCCACAGCCTGGTTTCAAAAGTCAAAAGTTTGTCTAGCGCATCTCGAGTGTTGTCAAGTTGTGCATTTGTGTGTTTCTGATTTGAGGTTTTGTGCTCCCACTATGTGCCTTAAAGTGTCCAGAGATAAAAGGGGCCAAAAACCATAAAGGACTCAGTCGAGTGTCTGTAAAAAGAACACTGAACGTGACTATGGGCATGAAACATAAAACGAATGTGATCTTGTTGGAAAATGAGCTTCACTCTTTGCAGAGAATTGATGCTGGTGAGCCACCCACAGAAGTGGCTGCAGAGTAGGAGTACAATTACTGATCGGAAGACAAATCGATCAGGAATTGAAAAATTTTGTTCCATCCAAACATTGGGCAGCGCAGTGAAATCTTGAAAAACAATGAGAAAAGGTGCACATCCTCAGTTAGAAGAGGCATTATTTTTGTGGCACGAATAAATAAGAGCCAAAGGTGTGTCAGTTTCAGGTCCTCTACTTTGTCAAAATGAGCTGATGAGCTGATTGAAGGAAAGGAGCAAGAATTCCTCGGAAGTAATGGCCGGCAGGATCGTTTCAAGAAGCGGCATGGCATCCATGAAATTGCCATCAGTGCCAAATCATTATCTGGGGATGAAGCTGCTATGCTGATTTTAAGAAGAAACTGCACACAATCATTGACAAAGGATGTTATACTGGCAATCAACTTTACAAATGTGATGAAACTGGGTTGAATTACAAAATCCTGCTAACGAAAACCCTTGCCTCTAAAGAAGAAGAAATGGCTTCCGGATCCAAAAAAATCAAAGATATATTTACTGTCCTTGCTTGCAGTAATGCCACTGGCAATCATAAACTGTGTCTTACTTTAATTGGCAAATCCAAAACACCAAGAGCATTTAGACACCAACCAACCAGCTTTGCCACTGAGGTACACGAATCAGTCTTAAGGCATGTATGAACAGTGCCATCTTCAGAGAGTGGTTCCAGGCAGAGTTTGTTCCAGCTGTAGTAAATTACATGGCAGGAAATGGACTTCCTTGAAAAGCGCTACTTCTTGTGGACAATGCTCCTTCTCACCCAGGTGATCTGCAAGATGGGGATATCAAAGTTGTATTTCTCCCACAAAATGTCACATCTCTATGTCAACCGATGGACCAAGGTATTCTTGAGGCGATGGAAAAACATTACAGACGCAAGATGCTGGAATACTTAATAGACGTGATTGATGCTGCAGATGATTTTGTGGAAGCTCTTAAAAAATCGATGTTTTAAGTGTCATTCATTGATTGCTGAAGCTTGGAGTCTAATTCCTCCACTTCCTCTTGTTAGGTCTTGGAAAAAACTCTTAGATCGTAAGGCAACCTAAGTGGTGGGAAGGAGGAGGCAACACCGAAACTCAAGCTGACATAATTTTGGTGAATTTACTGGAGAAGCTGGTTGTAAAGACACACACTTCGGAGACATTGAAGAGTGGATGGAAAATGGCATTTTTTCATGTGACTGAGGATAAAATCGTCCAAATTGTGACTGATCATAAAGCGTCAGAAGACTATGTTTCTGATGATGAATCAGAGAAAAATATTCCTCACACATTCTGTTACAAAGTGATCCAAACTGCCCTGGAGTACATCAGCCAACAGAAGGAGACGATTTATCCTGAAATAGTTTGATTTCAACATTGGAGATGTATTGTTGCAGCAATAGTTTCTCAAGCAAAAAAACAAAAACAAAAAAAAACATTTGTGACTTCGTTACCAAAAAATAAACTCTAATGAAGCATCCTAGAACTTCTATGTCCATAACTTAAAAAGTTTTTTTTTTTTTACTTTTCTTGAAAGTTCCTCTAGACAGACTTTTTGTTCCTTTGAGTAATCTCTAGATTTGTTTCATAATTTTGTTCAGTAGTTTATTTTTTATTAAAAAGAGTAGGTAATAAAATTAAAACTCCTGTTTTTTTCCTGCTGCCAAATAAGGGAGACTTTTTCTGTAAGAATGCAAAATAAAAGAGCTTTGTTATACAGCATTTAAAAACTTTGAGTTTTCAATCACAGTTTGGTGCCTTTTTAACACGTCAACACAATTTTTTCAGTAAAAAAGTGCAGGGTTAATTGCAACCGTATCAGTAACGTTTTACATACCCTACGCACGTGTTACGATCGTATTTCACAATATTGACGCAATTTGGAGTGTTCACATATGAAAACAGGGGGACTTTGATTTATCTGAAATTTTCGTTATCAGAACCGGCCACCGTCCCAATCATTTCGGATAAACAGCAGTTCACTGTAACAGACTCCTTGCAACATGCTGTGTCATGCAGCTAGGAGCAGCCAGACTATGGAATTGCCGTCCTGCGCATAGGCTGCCATTAACACCCAAGCAAATGACTGCATGTGAAGTGGTACCATGATCGAGAAGTACGGACTGCTAATGAATGGCGTCACATTATGTTCACTAATGAGTCCCAGTCCTGCACTGCTCCAAATGACTATCGTGGAGAAGTTTGACAGTGACCCGGGGAGATGGGGAGAGGTCCCATTCTTCCACATTTTGGGGGGGGGGGGGGGGGGGTCACAAAGGAGTCCCATGGTGTGGGGAGCCATTGGGTATGACTTCAGGTCACGGCTTGTAATGGCCGAGGGAACTCTGATGGTACAGCAGTGTGTAATAGTATTGTGGTGCTATTTTTCAACAGGCCAGTGCTTGTCCACATGTAGTATGTGTCTCTTTAAATTGTCTGCGTGATGTTGATATACTCCTGTGGCCAGCAAAATCCCCATATCTGTCCCCGATAGAACATTATGGGACCAACATGGACGTCAACTCCATCCCACTGCCTGTATCCATGATTGCAATGTCCAGTTACAACAGTTGTGGATCACCTTTCTCAGGAGGGTATGCAGCAGCTTTACGACATCCTCCCGCACTGTCCAGGCCAGACAGGGTGCATTGCTGTATTGATAAGTGGGCTCAAACTGATAAGCTCTGTGTAAATTTGACTCTGTTTTGTTGTTGTTGTTGTTGTGGTCTTCAGTCCTGAGACTGGTTTGATGCAGCTCTCCATGCTACTCTATCCTGTGCAAGCTTTTTCATCTCCCAGTACCTACTGCAACCTACATCCTTCTGAATCTGCTTAGTGTATTCATCTCTTGGTCTCCCTCTACGATTTTTACCCTCCACGCTGCCCTCCAATACTAAATTGGTGATCCCTTGATGCCTCAGAACATGTCCTACCAACCGATCCCTTCTTCTGGTCAAGTTGTGCCACAAACTTCTCTTCTCCCCAATCCTATTCAATACTTCCTCATTAGTTACGTGATCTACCCATCTAATCTTCAGCATTCTTCTGTAGCACCACATTTCGAAAGCTTCTATTCTCTTCTTGTCCAAACTATTTATCGTCCATGTTTCACTTCCATACATGGCTACACTCCATACGAATACTTTCAGAAATGACTTCCTGACACTTAAATCAATACTGGATGTTAACAAATTTCTCTTCTTCAGAAACGCTTTCCTTGCCATTGCCAGCCTACATTTTATATCCTCTCTACTTCGACCATCATCAGTTATTTTGCTCCCCAAATAGCAAAACTCCTTTACTACTTTAAGCGCCTCATTTCCTAATCTAATTCCCTCAGCATCACCCGACTTAATTAGACTACATTCCATTATCCTTGTTTTGCTTTTGTTGATGTTCATCTTATATCCTCCTTTCAAGACACTGTCCATTCCATACAACTGCTCTTCCAAGTCCTTTGCTGTCTCTGACAGAATTACAATGTCATCGGCGAACCTCAAAGTTTTTATTTCTTCTCCATGAATTTTAATACCTACTCCGAATTTTTCTTTTGTTTCCTTTACTGCTTGCTCAATATACAGATTGAACAACATCGGGGAGAGGCTACAACCCTGTCTTACTCCCTTCCCAACCACTGCTTCCCTTTCATGTCCCTCGACTCTTATAACTGCCATCTGGCTTCTGTACAAATTGTAAATAGCCTTTCGCTCCCTGTATTTTACCCCTGCCACCTTTAGAATTTGAAAGAGAGTATTCCAGTCAACATTGTCAAAAGCTTTCTCTAAGTCTACAAATGCTAGAAACGTAGGTTTGCCTTTCCTTAATCTTTCTTCTAAGATAAGTCGTAAGGTCAGTATTGCCTCACGTGTTCCAGTGTTTCTACGGAATCCAAACTGATCTTCCCCGAGGTTGGCTTCTACTAGTTTTTCCATTCGTCTGTAAAGAATTCGTGTTAGTATTTTGCAGCTGTGACTTATTAAGCTGATAGTTCGGTAATTTTCACATCTGTCAACACCTGCTTTCTTTGGGATTGGAATTATTATATTCTTCTTGAAGTCTGAGGGTATTTCGCCTGTTTCATACATCTTGCTCACCAGATGGTAGAGTTTTGTCAGGACTGGCTCTCCCACGGCCGTCAGTAGTTACAATGGAATATTGTCTACTCCTGGGGCCTTGTTTCGACTCAGGTCTTTCAGTGCTCTGTCAAACTCTTCACGCAGTATCGTATCTCCCATTTCATCTTCATCTACATCCTCTTCCATTTCCATAATATTGTCCTCAAGTACATCGCCCTTGTATAGACCCTCTATATACTCCTTCCACCTTTCTGCTTTCCCTTCTTTGCTTAGAACTGGGTTTCCGTCTGAGCTCTTGATATTCATACAAGTCGTTCTCTTATCTCCAAAGGTCTCTTTAATTTTCCTGTAGGCGGTATCTATCTTACCCCTAGTGAGATAGGCCTCTACATCCTTACATTTGTCCTCTAGCCATCTCTGCTTAGCCATTTTGCACTTCCTGTCGATCTCATTTTTGAGACGTTTGTATTCCTTTTTGCCTGTTTCACTTACTGCATTTTTATATTTTCTCCTTTCATCAATTAAATTCAATATTTCTTCTGTTACCCAAGGATTTCTACTAGCCCTCGTCTTTTTACCTACTTGATCCTCTGCTGCCTTCACTACTTCATCCCTCAAAGCTACCCATTCTTCTTCTACTGTATTTATTTCCCCAATTCCTGTCAATTGCTCCCTTATGCTCTCCCTGAATCTCTGTACAACCTGTGGTTCTTTTAGTTTATCCAGGTCCCATCTCCTTAAATTCCCACCTTTTTGCAGTTTCTTCAGTTTTAATCTACAGGTCATAACCAATAGATTGTGGTCAGAGTCCACATCTGCCCCTGGAAATGTCTTACAATTTAAAACCTGGTTCCTAAATCTCTGTCTTACCATTATATAATCTATCTGATACCTTTTAGTATCTCCAGGGTTCTTCCATGTATACAACCTTCTTTCATGATTCTTAAACCAAGTGTTAGTTATGATTATGTTGTGCTCTGTGCAAAATTCTACCAGGCGGTTTCCTCTTTCATTTCTGTCCCCCAATCCATATTCACCTACTGTGTTTCCTTCTCTCCCTTTTCCTACACTCGAATTCCAGTCACCCATGACTATTAAATTTTCGTCTCCCTTCACAATCTGAATAATTTCTTTTATTTCATCATACATTTCTTCAATTTCTTCCTCATCTGCAGAGCTAGTTGGCATATAAACTTGTACTACTGTAGTAGGTGTGGGCTTCGTATCCATCTTGGCCACAATAATGCGTTCACTATGCTGTTTTGTTATCACTGAAATAACATCACATACCCTCTAAATTCGCTATGTTTCAATTTGTTTTCTCCCCACCTTCTGAGTGTCTCACTTTTTTTCAAGCAGTGTAATTTAAGACAGACATAAGAATATGAAAATGGGATGGCATATCACATTGCTATTCAACTATACCCCTAAGAAAATTGTAAAATAATGGAGAAGAGGAGGTGCACTATTACACTGACTAGAACGTAAACTTAAAGATAGAATTATATTGTGTAACCTATACCGATGACATAATACTAATTGACAAAAACATCACTGATGTGCTAAAGCAATTTGAAATATTAAGGGAGCAAGCTAGGAAAATTGGACTACTAATTTCACCTGGAGAAAAAATTCTTGGCTGATACCAAAATGGCACTGGGTGAACTTATATAGGAAATGACATAGTATTTGGTCTTAAAGAGTTTAAATAGTTAGGTGAAAAAGACCACTGAACATCATAATGAAAAGAAGGCCATAGAATCCAGACTTCAGAAAATACAAACTGTCTCTCAGTTAACTAAAAGTATTTTTCCTGGAACTCTAAAATCTAACATTGTACAACAGTGATCAAATTAGAATTTCTTTATGCATGAGAGAGACTCTTTGTCCAACACAAGACATGAAAACAGCAAACTGAATTAGAAGAATGTAAAATTGTAGTAAAAATCTTAGGTCCAAGAATAAAAGATGGAATACATCACACAGAACCCAGTGTGAAATCTCCAGGCAAATTCCTAAAAACTCTTGTTACAATGTGTCTCCAAAGAATCCAACTTGTGGGACATACAGAAAGAATGTATCCAAACAGGCAGCTCATTGGATTCCCACATACTTGAAAAATAAGATCCAACTGATGAAAACAAACAGGAAGAGACCTTAAGAAATTGGAATCACCACATTTACAGTATTCTGATGTAGTGATGAGTCACACAGAGTGCAGTTTCACAGTAGCTTGATCGATGCTTGTACTTGTGTGTGTAGTATATGCAAGTGTGTACAGCGTCTCTTCAGGTGCACTCACGATATGCTAATTTAGTGGCCGAGCAGTAAACCGGATCCCTACTTGGTTCCAGTGTGCTGTGCTAATTATTCTTCTTCACTTGACATTTATGCTTGGAGCTGCAAGAGAGGCCATTTTCCAGATAATGCCACAAAAACAACAAATTCTCAGATATCAATTTAACTTACACTCTTCAAAATCATAGACAACATTTCAAATTTAATATGTTGCAGAACACTTATTTCATTGGCTAAGTTAAATTTCGAGTGTGACATGCTATTTCGTAAAAAATAGCAAACGGTAGACATGGATGTTGTTGTGACTCTTTCCTAAGGCAACATTTGTGTATTACACTTGTAGAAGTGCACTGCAACATAAAACAGTAGACCGTAAGTTCAAACAATGGAAACTCCAGGTTGGAATATCAGTAGTGTAGGAAACGATAGAGTGCTAATTACCATAAAGATGGCACGTTAAAATGCAGACAGGCACAGTTAAGACACTTACACATAAGCTTTTGGCCACAACCTTTATCAGAAAAAGAAATAGAAATACACACCATTCATTCACACAAGCAAACACACCTCACACACACATGACCGCCAACTCTGACAGCTCAGACCAGAATGCTAGTCTGTAAGTTTGCTACACAATAAAATAATTATTCTGAGCTACAAGAAAAATGGATTCAAAGAACTAAACTGCTTGAAGAAAAATAAGGGAAGCTCCCTAAAGCAACATAGTTTCACGAGTGTGCATACCAGTGGTAAATTATGAGAGTTGCAACTCTCTGAAATGGATACAAAGGCCACCAGATTGCATTAGCTTTGTTTGTGTCTCGGATTGTTACCATGAATGGTAGGAGCTATAAGAGATGTGAAGAGTGTAAGATGTTGAGTGATCCCTGTGAAGGACACAGATGCCCTGTACTTCTGTGAGTCAGCATTATCAGTGCGTAACAAAATTTGAAGGGGCCTAATTGTGTGTCTCCATTTGCCAGGCTGATTGAATTATGCAATATGCAGATTTGTGAGACATTCAGATGTGGTAGTGTCCCCATGTTGGACTGCTTGGGAACGTAAGGGCAGCATGCTTGTCAGCAAGCTTCCGGTTGACCGTGTCTGACGAGCCCATGGGAGAATTGCTGTAATGTACGCCGAGCACATTGTAACCCTTTCACACCTGCACCTGTCATGTGATCAGCAGTGAGTCACATTCTCCAAGACCCGCGATGACAGTTGTCAGTGAGTATGACAACGACATAGGGACAGGGCATGTGGGGCAGCATTGGATATGACTTTAGGTCACTCTGACAGCACAGCAGTATGTCATGGACATCCTGCATCCTCATTTGCTACCTCCATGTCCAACGGAGTTACAAGAGACAGAGCAGTGAAAACATATCCAGTTGTTGACTCACAAAACGGTTTTGAGCTGTGACGCATGTAGTCTTCAATGAATCATTCATACAAAAAGAAAACAAGAAGAAGCTAAAGTCAGAATGTGAAAAAATTGGAGAATAAAATAGATATTTGAAGACTTCACACTTGAAACTCCCAGTTTTCCTATTGTGAAAGTGCCTTTATGACCATATGCATTTCACTGACGATAAACTTTTTTTTTCCCCTCTGGGTCTTGGCTCCATATTTTTTCATCCAGTTGAGTCAGAATACTTGCATAGTATTTGTGAGGTATTGTTTCAGTCTTGCAAGCTAATCTAAAATACAAATCCCTTTTGCATCCTAGAAAACAATGACCACTCTTTCTCTCCGATGAAGTCACCTTGGCTATTTTTGTGCGACTGCTATTTCATTTCGGTCGTCTCTCTTCCAAGGGAACAGATTGGTGCATAGAATCAATTGTGTGTCAGATTGTCCCAAATTGTTTTTCACATTAGGTTGTAGTCAGGCTTCAACAGACATGCCACTCGCTTTCTGGTACGGCCACGGCATCAACTGTTTTGCACATCTTTTTAATTACTGATCTTGCAATATCACACTGTGTTCTTTCTCAGCATTTTCATATTTGATTGTAATTCTAGGAAGTTGTTCATGAGTCATCTTACAGAGACATATGCCACATATCAATTCAGCCACCCATTCCTTAACTGTTGACTACGAAGGAACTCCCCCCATGAACCATGGACCTTGCCATTGGTGGGGAGGCTTGCGTGCCTCAGCGATACAGATGGTCGTACCGTAGGTGCAACCACAACGGAGGGGTATCTGCTGAGAGGCCAGACAAACATGTGGTTCCTGAAGAGGGGCAGCAGCCTTTTCAGTAGTTGCAGGGGCAACAGTCTGGATGATTGACTGATCTGGCCTTGTAACATTAACCAAAATGGCCTTGCTGTGCTGGTACTGCGAACGGCTGAAAGCAAGGGTTTCACAGCCGTAATTTTTCCCGAGGACATGCAGCTCTACAACTTGACTAGAAGAAGAGATCGGTTGCTAGGACATGTTTTGAGGCATCAAGGGATCACAAATTTACCATTGGAGGGCAGCATGGAGGGTAAAAATCGTAGAGGGAGACCAAGAGATGAATACACTAAGCAGATTCAGAAGGATGTAGGTTGCAGTAGGTACTGGGAGATGAAGAAGCTTGCACAGGATAGAGTAGCATGGAGAGCTGCATCAAACCAGTCTCAGGACTGAAGACCACAACAACAACAACATGAAGGAACTGACTCCTAATAAGTAAGATGATGCCTGTAGAAAAGTACAACAAAACAGTAATCTCAAAAAAGTTCAGGATAGACAGTACATTCTGTAGGACATATTAAAAATTATTGGTAAAAGAGACTTGGTGTATTAAATGCAGCTTTTGATTACATGATAATTGAATTGGATAGATAAACAATCTACTTGCTAAGTGGCAGCAGAACACACACATAAAAGAAGATTATAATTAAGCAAGCTTTCAGAGCGAGTAGCTCATTCTTCAGGCAGAAGGGTTGAAGTGGAAGGAAGAGGGGTGAAGGATAGGTCTAGGAAAAAGGGTAGATTTTGAGAAAGTTACCCAGAACCGCAGATCAGGGGAGACTTTCCAGATGGGATGAGAAGGAAACACTGATTCCACATCTACATACATACTCCACTAGCCACCATATGGTGCATGGCAGAAGGTACCCTGTCTCACTACAATAGTCTGAATAAAATTACTTGATAGTTGACATCAATCACTTGCTGCAACCATGTTGCCACATTGGCTACCAGCTACCGTTTGGTTACAGGTGACAACAAACAAGCGGTTCACTTCACAACTTATGTTAAATGTTTAAGACAGAGCAATTTTTCTAGTGGCTGGTGCAAGGTATGTCAGAAATGTTGGATACTCTGTCGACTATTGATTTAAAGTGACCAGTGACTGAACTGGGGCAGACGACCCGTTTTGTATCCCTGACTGTAAACTTGTGTCCTAACCCAGCCGAGAAAATTGTGGTCAACAGTCTGCAGCAGTACTAATATCATGATCGCTTTGTTCATGGCGATTAAAGCTAACCCTTAAGGGTAAACTCAAGACAACAAGAACTCAATTTCAGGGCTGAAAGCAAATTGAAATTTCTCCATGTCATTTGTTACCTGTAACTATCCTTACACTAGCTGCACATGCTGACATGTTAGAAACCAGTGAACAGCCCGTGTGGGCACTTGTTCGTGGATTATAGATGACTGAGGCAGATTCCAAATGAAGAAATAAAGACAGGAAGACAAATAAGACAAAATAGAACAGTCAAAACAATGATGAAAAATGATGCAGCAAAGTATTAAAAATAAAAAAATACATTTAAACCAATTAATTGAATGAAAATAATAATCACACTCTTTTGGTTAGATTAGAAATAAAAATTTTGCTACATTGATGAGATTCAAACCTATGACATGCTACACATTAGATTAATCTGCCAACCATTGTGCTATGCCACAGCACTGCATGAAGTATTTATATATGTGAATATAGTGACCCAGTTGCAACTATGAATTGTAACCTTAAAAATTTCAGTTTCACGCAGTGTAGTGAAAAGCTTATCTAATGTAAGATGATCTCTGTGAATATGATAACTATATGTATGATACTGAATTACACCTTGTGCTGAGTTATTCGGTAGTGTTTGGTTAGTGTTATGAATGAAATGTGTGTCTTTCATTAGCATTGTTAAAGTGTGTTGTTTTTGGTGTAGTTATCATGTATCATGAAATACATAATAAAAGTGTCGGGCTTGTAATTCGGGATACAAATACATCAAGAAAGAATGCTGAACCAGGAATTGGAAGTGACTGGCCAATTTTGGTGGAGTTTGGCAACAGCAGACAGTTCAAGTGTGACGCTGACTACTCTTATTGGCGTTTGAAGTGCCAACTATCAAGTAATTTTAATTCGACTGTAGTCAGTTCCTTTCCCGTTCCATCTGCCAATCGAGTGAGGAAAAAGTGAATGTCTATATGCCTCTCTATGAGTCCTAATTTGTCGTCTCTTATCTTCGTGGTCCTTATGCGTAATGTATGTTGGTGCAAGCAGAATTGTTCTGCAGTCAGCACAGTGTTCCTCAAAATCCCTCCAGGGATTCCCATTTGAGTTCCAGAAACATCTCCATAATACTTGTATGTTGTGGTTTCAACCTACTGTTAACAAATCTAGTATCCTGCCTCTGAATTACCTCAAAGTCTGCTTTAATTCGACCCCTTGTGGATCCCAGACACTCAAACTGTACTCAAGAAGAGATCACACTAGCACCCTATATGTGATGTCCATCACAGCTGAGCCACACTGTTGTAAAATCCACCCAACAAACGAAAGATGATTATTCGCCTTCCCTACCATGACCCTCACAAGTTTGTTCCATTTCATATCACATTGCAATATTATGTCCCAATATTGAAACAATGTGACTTCTTCATTCATGACACTACTAATGCTGGATTCTGGCATTATGGATTAGTTTTTCCAACTCATCTGCAGTAACTTATATTTTTCTACATTTAGGGTTAGCTGTCATTTATCACACCAACTGGGAACTTTGTCCAAGTCATCTTTTATCCTCCTAAATCACTCAACGATGACACCTTCCATACACCACAACATCATCAGCAAACAACCACAGATTACTGTCCACTTCGTCCATCAGATCAGTTATGCACATAGAAAATATGAGTAATAGCGCTCCTATCACGCATCTCTGGAACGATCCTAATGATACTCTAGTCACTGATGGACACTCACCGTCAGGATAATGTAGTGGGTTCTATTACTTCAGAAGTCTTTGAGTCACTCACATGTCTGGGAACCTATTCCATGTGCTTGTACCTTTGTTAAGAGTCTGCAGTGAGGCACTATGTCAAATGCTTCTCGGAAATCAAGAAATATGGAATCTGGGTTTGTGAATTTTGTGATGGCAAAGTTAGAGGAGCAATGCATCTGCATTAAATTTTGTGTGAAACTCAAGAAAACCTTTACAGAGACACACCAAATGATGCAGGGAGCCTATAGCGATGAGTGCTTAAGCCATACTCGGTGTTACGTATTATTCACACGTTTTAAAAATGGCTTTACAAAAGTCAAAATGATCCTTGTTCAGGACGCTATTAGATGTCCCCTGATGACGCTTGTGTCAGGAACGTCAACGAAATTGTGTGTGCCAGTCGAAGATTCACTGTCCGAGAGATTGTACAAGAATGTAACATTTCAATTGGATCATGTTATGAAATGACACAGCATCTTGGAATGCATTGTGTTGCCGCCAAGTTCATTCCACGGCTCATGAGTCAAGACGAAAAAAACTTTTTGGATCTCACAAATGAGAATGAGATGTTCCTTGCGAGAATAGTATGACCCCTGCAGACTTCTTTTTATTTCCAAAGTTGAAAAGGATGAAGTTTTGCAATGGTAGATGAGATAAAAGAAAATTCGCAGACGGCACTTTATGCGACCCAGCAAGAGGTGTGTCAAGACTGCTCCTGGAAGTGGAAATGATATTGGGAGCAGTGTATCAATTGTGGAGGAGAGTATTTCAAAGGAGACAATCCATAGTAACTAAAATATAAGCATAGAAAATTTTGTGGACAAAGTTCTGGAATTTTTTGAACAGACGTCGTATGACAAAAGAGCATGCTGAGTTGCCCATGAGCGATGCTTTGTTCTGATTTGTGGACATAAACTTATTGGTCTCTATGAAACTGATTAGATTCAAACCCAGAATATGTTCAAGAATTCTGCAGCAAACTGATGTTACGGGTATTGGTCTGTAATTTCGCGGGTCTGTTCTTTCGCCCTTCGTATATACAGGAGACGCCTCTGTATTTTTTTCCCGTTGCTTAGGTCTTGCTGCTGGGTGAGAGATTCACAATAAATACAAGCTAAGTAAGGGTCCAGTGCCATATAGCACTCTTTGTAAAACCAAATTGAGATTCCATCTGCAACTGGCGACTTATTTGTTTTTAATTATTTCAGGTGTCAGGGATGCTTACGAGGGTGGTTTGAAAAGTTCTTGAAACAGAATAGAAAAAAAGTACTTATGTCACTGAAACTTTTTTGTTTTTCAATGTACCCTGCTTGTAGATTAATTCACTTGGTCCAACAGTGTTCCAATACCTTGATCCCATCTCGACAATGATTTTCCTCCAGGCCTACAAAATAGTTGTCAACTCAGGCTATCAATTCTTCATTTAAGTGAATCTTCATCCACAAAGAAAAATTTTCAGTTTATGGAAGAGGCACGTGTGGCAACATTTCATACCTTAGTTTGTGTAAGTTTACCATGGCGTTGGCACATGCGTGCGAGCGTGCATTGGCTTGATGCTAGATGACGTTCTTCCTTATTAAACCTGGACTTTTTTGCATATCTTTTGTTGCAATTTGTCCAGAAGGTTAGCATAGTATTCTCCACTAATTGTTTGCCCAGTGGGGAGATAATGTACAAACAGAATCCCCTTCTCATCCCAGAACACTGATGCCATGATCTTCCCCGCTGAAGGAATTTGGTGGTGCATCCCAGAACACTGATGCCATGTCCTTCCCCGCTGAAGGAGTTTGGCGGCAGAGATTCAGCATGTTTCCACTGCTTTGATTGTTGCTTTGTCTCTGGGGTATAGTAGTAAACCAGAGTTTCCTCGTGGTCACAAACCAGCACAAAAGATCTTGTTTGTTTCTCCTAAAACAGGCCAAACATTGTTGTGATATGTCCATTCTCATGCGTTTTTGACCCAGTGTCAAGAGTTGCGGCACCCATCTTGTGAATACCTTTCAGATGACATCTGTCAAGCGAGAGCAATTTCATGCACTCTAAATTGGTGATCGTCCTTGATCATTATGCGCACTTTTGCAATGATTTCTAGAGTAGTGACACATCTTGGCTGACCTATTCATGGATGATCATCATCTAAGCTCTCCTGACCAAATTTAAATTCATTTACCCACTTGGCAACAGTTGAAGACAAAGGAGCAGAGTCCCCTGGTGTATTCTGGAAATCGGCATGAATATCCTTCGCTTTCATACCTTTCTTTATGAAGTACTTAATCACTGCTTGAATCTTGACCCGACCCCCCCTCCCCCCCTCGTCTTTGCAGATCACTACACAGGAACAGCAACAGAGCCGTGTCACTGCCACAGCTCTCTTCCAAGAGCACTGACATGGCACGTGTTTACAGGTAACAGTCCAACGAATATCATGTGAACAACTTGTGCTAGCGCTGGCCTCTTGTGGTGATTGTTGTTAGGTGTCTTTGTGCTATTGTTAAATGATGGTATGTTTATATGATTCTCTTGCATGAATGATTTCTTAAATGCAAAATTTAAAACATTTATCTCCTACTGCCACACCAGACTGGTCAAGTGACTTGATGGAAACCTTTGACTCACTTAGTGATTTTACATAGGACAATAATTTCCCCTGCTTCTCAGCCAGATCTTTTGCTGAGGTATGACAGTGGTAGTAACCTTTCCTTGTTGCCATTTGGCATTCTCTTTTGAACCAAGAGTGCAGTAGCTTTTCCTTCCTCAGTATTTTCCGAATTTCATTGTTAAACCACAGTGGCTCTTTTGCATCCTTAATTCGTTTACTAGGTACAGACTTGTTGAGAGTGCAATTCACGATCTGTTTAAGCTTTGACCATAATCTCTCTACGTCCATCTTAATGGAACTAAGCGATGTCAGTTCTGTCTAAGTGAGATGCTAACATCTGCTTATCTGCTCTTTCTGGCATGAACATTTTCCTAGCCTTCTTGACTGATTTATTAATTTTTGTAACCTTAGTTGTTATGATGTTATCATGATTATTAATCCCCATCTCTATGCTGAAGTCATTGATGATATCTGGCCTGTTTGTAACTACAAGGCCTAAGATATTTCCATTGCATGTGGCATGCCAAACTAGGTGCTCAAGACAATTTTCGAAAACCACATTCAAAAGTGCTTCACAAGATTGACTGCACCCCCTGCAATGAAGCCATAGGCTACCATCTATACTCAGTAGGCTAAATTCACCTCCAACTAGTATTGCAAGATCTAGGTATTTACGTGCTACTGTCTGTAGACTTTCTTTGAATGGCTCCAAAACTGTCATAGCAGAACCGGGTGGCTGATTAAAACGTCCATTAATTAACGTGATTTCACGTAGACTTGTTATACGCAACCAGATAACTTCACTGTCACAATCAGCTTTGACCTCAATAGAGACAATGGACACTCCCTCTCCTACAGTGTCTAACCTGCCTTTCCGATATATATTCCATTAATCACTAAATATGTCAGAGATTTCTACTCTGGGTTTCAGCCAGCTCTAAGTCTCTGAGAATAATTTGAGTGCGAGACTTTCCTGGATGGCAGTAAATTCGGAAACTGTGTTACAAGTACTTTGACAACTGATAAAATTTTGACAATCTACACTGGAGTGAATTCAAAAGATGAACCTCAACCAACATTGAATGTATCTTGGTGATAAAGAGCCCAAATAAATAAATTGATGACTTTATTCCATTTCATCTGACTGAATGAAACACACACAGCATAACTACTCAGAAAACAACTATAGTGCTGATTACATTTACTATCACACATGTAGCACTCTGAGAACATTTCACCTTGTCATAGTAGTCCTGTGATTTGGAACTAGGCAGTGCTTCATTTCACAAAGCGAAAGGAATGGCTTCTGTAAAAAAAAAAAAAAAGTCATATCACAAAACCAATAGTAAATGGACTATCTGATCACGACGTGCAGCATCTTGTGTTAAATGTTGAAACTTGTCAGGACAAAAAAATATTAAATCTGAGTACAGGAGGATAATAAATAAGCCAGAAATTGAGGAATTCAGGAAATTCCTCAAAGACATGAACTGGAGAGATGTTTACCTGACTCAAATGGAAAATACAAAGCATTTATTAATAAAGTTACCTCCTCATTCGAAAATTGTTTTCCTCTAAAGGTAACTCAAATCACACAGAAGTCAAAAGATAAACCATGGATTACACAAGGAATAAAGATATCATGTGGGGCAAAAAGGAGACTGTATCTACTATCTAGGAACATTTCTGATATTAGCATTGTAATGCATTACAAAGAATACTGCAAAATATTGAAGCAAGTAATCCAGAAGTCGAAGTAGCTTTGTTAAGAGAAAAAGATAATTGTATCGGGCAACAAAATAAGAACTGTATGGGATATAGTGAAGACAGAGATAAGTGGGGCAAAAAGGAAGTGGAACAGATAGCTCTAAAAGTACATGAGACTTTGGTAACAAGTGCATGTAGTGTTGTAAATCTCTTAAGCAAGACTTAATTTTTGTTACTGACAGCTCGGGGTTATCAGGTTCGGTGAATGGTGCAATGGAGTATCTGGGACCAGTCTTTGAAGAACATCGTGTAAAACCTATTCCAGGAACTTTGAATTCCAACCATTGCTTCTCAGTATACTTACTCCTTAATGAAATTTGTTGCAAGTTATATATCTATATTTCCAACAAATAGCTCAATACATATTATCAATACTAGGAATAAGAACAATCTACATAAAGACCTAAAATCACTTATGTTGGTCCAAAAGGGGGTCCAATATTCAGGAACACACATTTTCAATAAATTACCAGCAACCATTAAAAACTTGGTTTCAGATAAAGCACAGTTTAAACAGAGTTTGAATGACTTTTTGATAGGCAATGCCTTCTACTCTATAGATGAATATCCTAACAGAGACTGTTAGGCCAGCGTAAGTAAAAATATGTTAGATTTAAGTTTTGACAGCACTTGGTTGCAACAGTCAATATTAGGTATTTTGTGTATGATAAATTTATTAATAGTGCATAACAATGTTTTATTCTGACAGCGTATTAATTCTGTAAATATTAGCTTTTCCAGTTTACTGTATTGTATTCACCTATTTTGACAATCTCGTGACAAATGATCAGGGTAGTATTCATTATATTAAAATGTTTTGTGTTATACATTCTGACATGTTCCACACCCTCGAGAATCATCTCATTTTTTTGGTGTATGTAACGAAAACTGAATCAAATCAAATCCAATAACCATCTCTCGTCACGTAATAACTTCACTTCTTCTTCTTCCCTTGTCGTCTCCTGTTTTTCCAGTACTCGTCCATCTCCTACTCATGTTTTTCCCCCTTTATTCTATTCGTGTTGTTCTCAATCCCCTATTTCTTCTGCATCGAAAGCCTTTTATTTTTATTTATTTATTTATTTTTTATATCGAAGTGAGTCTCTACGGACTGCGTGGTAATAGCCGACTTCACTCTAGTGTCCAGGTCTTGTTCTTGCTCCAGCTTTGACTTCCTGCCAGTATCTTCTGAGCCCCTCCAAGAAGTGCCTTTTTATGCTCTTCAGATAATGGTCCTCACTGTCTTTCGGATGTTGATGCCATGTTAAAACCTTGGTAGTTGGTCACCAATCTTCTAGATTTGTTCCTTTCAGGAATTTCTCTCTGAGATACCAATCTGCTTAAGATCTTTTTCACATTCTTTGAACCATCTCAGCCTCGTTTTCTTAGATAGGATGAAACTCCGTATTCTTTTTGTTAGTCAATCACCATCCATTTTCATGAGATGACCATAAAATAACAATCATTTCTTCGTAATTGATGCTGTGATAGGTTCTGTCTTGCTGCACGAGTCCTCATTTGCTCTCATTCGCCATTGTCCATCGGCCCATCTATTACCTTAGGATTTTCCTTAATATCCTACACTCACGCTTTTCCAGCCGCTCAGCTTGACCTTGTCTATTCGTGGTCAAAGTTTTGGATGCCCTCAGGTTTTACAACTGTATTATAATGTTGTAACTTGGCCCATATACTCATAGACTTTTTGTTGTAAGTATTCTTTGTCAGTTGGTATGCTTGGTCTAACTTCCTCATCCCGACAGTTGCTTCTTCTTTTAATCCATTCTCTTGGTGGATGACTTCACCGAGATACCTGAAATTCTTAACTCATCCGATTTTTTCCCAGGTTGGTTATCATCCATTCAGGTCCATCACAGATGTTCGTCATATATTTTGTCTTTTGAATAGAGATCTGGAGTCTAACTTTTTTCAGCAATTTCTGACAGCCTATTTATCTTGTTGACTGCTGACTCTATGTTGTTAGCAAAAATGGCCAGGTCAGCCGCAAAATCTAAGCAGTCAATGCACACCCCTTTGTTCTTAGGACCAAGTTTGAACCACTCTTCATTTGTTTCTTCTTGGGCTAATAACTTTCTCCACTCTCGAATGACCTTTTCCAAGACACAATTGAAAAGGAGAGGGATAGTCCATCTCCTCATCATATGTCCGTTCTGATTGTAAAGGGTTCAGATACCTCACCCATAAATTTAATTTTTGACACTGTGTTAGTAAGAGTTTGTTTGATCAGCTTTCTTGATGTATTATCCACCCCAAACTTTTCCAAAATATTCATTAATGCCTGTCAGTCGATGGAGTCATATACTTTCTGAAAATCAACAAACATGACCACATAGTTATTTCTTCCATTTTTTTTGTACCTGATGATGTTCTTCAGGTTAAAGATCTGTTCTGTGCAAGAATTGCCCTTTCGGAAACCAGCTTGATAGTCCCCAATCAGTTGGTTACAATAATCTTCTATTCTATTCTGTATCACTTTGGAGAGAATCTTATATGGAACAGATACTAATGAGGTACCCCTATAGTTATTGACATTCTATTTATCACCTTTTTTGTGTAGACAATGGATTAAAGCTGACTGCCATTCAGTTGGTATCATCCCAGCTCTCCAGATCTCCTCAAAAAGTTGGACTAGTATATCTAGAGTTTCATTATTTGCCAGCTTCAGTAGTTCCACCACTATTGAATCCTCTCCAGCTGCCTTATTATTCTTAAAGTTGTTGATGATCTCTTTGGTCTCCTCTTCACTAGATGGAGATGAGGGGTAGTTTGTGGATTGGGGCACATACAGGGAATCTTTCTTTCGGTTCATCACAATTAAGTAGGTTTTCAAAGTAACAAGACATGATCTTGCAGTTTTCTTTGTTGGTCAGGCCGAGTGTGGTGTGCATACTGTAAGACCTTCGGTACACACACCATCAGATTATTTGACTTGTTGCTATAATGAAGTAAGCGAGTGTCAGCAATATGTCTCGTGGTCTTATCATGGCGTGTTTATCTTCTGCCATTAGGTCAGACGATAGAAATGCCACTTGCATGCTTAGAGTTGCAGATTGACAGTGACCAACTTTAAACAGAACTTGATTAATTTTCACACACATTTATTAAAATAATAACAAATATAAAAATTACTTAACTTGGTTCTGGATGCTATTTACAATTGACAATCTGAAGTTCCTTTGGTATTGGTACCTTAATCTTATTCTCACATATATCTCGGATACTTGACAAAAGTGTCTATACATTTATCTTCATGGCTATGTACAGGAATATGGTAATCTTATTAGGTGCAGACTGAATCTTGACTATGGACTGGTATAGACAATTGTAAAACTCGTACAGACTGGTACAGACTAATGCAGACTGGTACAGACTAATGCAAACTGGTGCAGACAAATGCAGACTGACTGATCGAAGGTCTTTACACTCATTATAATACCTCGCACATTCATGTATCACTGTGCGAGTGTGATGCGTGAGGAGAAAGTGTTCTATGTTAGCAGCAATCTCATTGGCTGCGTTACATATTAATACGTGGATTAGTGGAAGCAGAATTTGGTCCGTCTCTATGGCAGCGCCATCTCGTCGTGCGGAGATGGACGAGCACTGCGCCTGCGTTGTTGTGCCTAGCGGGGCGCACTCTAGTGGGAAATTTGTGTACGCGCTGAATACGCGGAACTATGTACACAACACTGAGCTTTTCATTTTCGCCTCTAAAACAAAAACTAGGGGGTCGGTATCCTTTCAAATTCGATTTGAACGTCTGATAGAAGTCTCTGACATTGTTTATCTGGAAACGTTGATCGATCTGTTCTAACTGCTGTTTCTCATGCAATTGCTTAGCCCTTCATGGAGTTCTGGCTGCATATTTTCGAACTTCATGGAATACATCAAAATCATCAGGTCTCCTGGTAGAGTTCCACTTTTTCCATGCACTTGCTGTTTGGGCCACCACCTCACCACAAACCTCATTCCACCATGTATGATTCCTCTTTTTAGCTGTCAGGATTGTAGTATTAGCTGCTTGTTGGATCATGGAGGCAATGTCTGCCCATTTATGGGATTCAACTGTCAGTTACTGGTGGCATTGTTCCAATATGTTTTGATTGATTTTGAGCTTCGCAATATCATATTTATGAATTTTATTTCCGGTTTTCACGGTCTTATTGAGAGGGATGAAATTAATTTTGATCTTGGAGAGGTGATGATCCTTTTAAATTCAGTATTTTATCTGTAAAAAGGTTTCTTTCTATTATTTCTGATTGTTTGATGTTGTTTCTTTCTTATTTCTGCAATCCATGCTATCATTGATTCCTTCTTCCAGAACTACTCATTCAGTAGAGGTCTCTAAAAAAAGATTAATCTTCTTTTAGCCATTACTTCTGATATTTTCTCAAAATTTTTGTAGATCTCCTCATTACTTCTCATTTTCCAGCCATCTGTAGCTTGTATTGCAACCATTATTTTCTAATAATGCTCCTTTGAGGAACCTCTGTTCTGTCCAGCTTATAGTTCATCATTAGGCATCCTCATCCATATAAACATCCTGGTCATACCACTGTGGGATAGTGTTTTAGTTTTGTTTTTTAGTTGTACATTTCTTGTTGTAAATATCCTTTGTCAAACGATTTGCTCTCTCCAGTTTGCTGACTCTTGCATCTACTGTTAATTCTTCTAGTCCATTTTGTTGCACAGTTTGTCCAACATATTTAAATTTACTTACTAATGCTATTTTACATTTTTGTTTTTCTAAGAATGTTGATGCATTGCTTGAAATTGTCATCAATGTTGTTTTTTGGCTGAAATTTTGGGACCAGCTCTCTTTGCTATTTCTTCCAAAAGATTTCTTTCAATAACTGTCTGTCAGATTTTTTGAAAATATATCAGAATCATCTGCAGAAGCCAGGCAGTTTACCTTAATTCCATTTGTTTTTCGTCCTAAAATTATTGGTTCAATTTTGTGATTTTTTTTCTCCAAATTCCAGATACTTTCTATTTTTTCTAGAATGCAGTGTTACAGTAAAGGTGATAAACTGTCCCCTTGTCTAACACCAGTTTTTATTTCAAATGGTTGAGATACTTCTCCCATAAATTTAGCTTCAGTCATCCTATTTGCTAGTGTTTTGAGGGTTATGTTTGCTTTAACACAAAATTCTTTGATGATTTTACCTATAATTTCTCTGCCTACCAAATCAAATGTTTTCTTGAAACCAATACATGATACTATTATAGTTTTGGTGATTAACAGTCTGTGGAGAATTATCGATTTTCTAATAAACATCTGTTCTGTGCAGGGGCTTCCCTTTCTAGAGCTCCTTGAGATTCTCCCAGTTATTTGTCTAAAGTTTCTACAACTCTGTCCAGAGAATTTTTGATAATATTTTGTGTACCACTGGCAGAAGTGAGGCATCTCTGCAATTGTTGACATTTTCTCATAGCTGTGGATTAATGCTTTCCATAATCTCTTCAGCTTTCCAAATGTTCTCAAACAGCAGTTTTAGATCATTTGTGTGTTCTCACTATTTCAATAATTTTGCTGTAGTGGAGTCTTCATTTGTTGCTTTGAAGTTTTGGAATGATTTGATGGCTTCATGAATTTATTGCTCTGTTAGTGGAAAATCTTCCTCCAGATGTTGTGGGACTGCTATTATATATTGCTACAATTTATTTATTTATTTCTTGTTCCGTAGATCCAGTTAGGAGTCAATCACAAGGATATGGAACGTGTCAAAATGTGCTGTTATTATTATTATTGTTGTTGTTGCTGTTGTTGTTGTTAGGTTGCCTGTTCTTCAGCACTTTCTTTCTGTTTC
Source organism: Schistocerca piceifrons (assembly GCF_021461385.2). Taxonomy (NCBI): domain Eukaryota; kingdom Metazoa; phylum Arthropoda; class Insecta; order Orthoptera; family Acrididae; genus Schistocerca; species Schistocerca piceifrons. The sequence goes on along the minus strand of NC_060139.1, from coordinate 1,122,874,863 downwards.
CTTTATCTATTTGCCGCCATTTTAGCCCATTTACCGGTATTTTCAGCTTGTTCTTCACTTATTTGACCTTTTGGTGGCTCCTCTTGAAGAGATCTTATTTCTCAGCATTTAAAATTACATCATCTGCTGCTCCTTCGCAACTGAATTTCATCATGTCCAGTCTAGTTTTTTCATTCATTTAACCATCCATCTTCCTTGACTCAAGATCCTGAATTTTCATCCTTAATTCTTGAACAGTCTCATTTCTCTTTTTACGTTTTCCACATGAAGAAACTTTTGGTGCTCTAAGCTAAGATTAGTATCAGTTTTTTTATTTGTTTCTGCCTATGGCTGCTATATCTCTTTAGTTAGAATATTTTCTCTCTCTGTATTTGATTATAGTCTAAGTCTTAATATTTTTATAAGTAATCAAAATATTCACGGGTATGCTGCCGGTCTATAGTGTCCAACGGGCACAATATTTCGGCGATCAAACACGTCGCCATCATCAGGTGAACTGACGGACTGAGCTCCTGTGAACGTGCCGGCACGGCGATCCGTACGCTATGGCTGCTCAGAGGGAACTGGGTTCGGTCGCGGCGGCGGCCGATTTAAATACCCTCCGCCCGCGGCGCGCTCCCTCCGCCGTCCGCGCCCAGCGCCACGGTCGCGCGGTGGAACAGATTGCGACGGCGTCTGAGATGACGTCGGTGTGATGGCTCTGTCCGCCGTGGTCGTCACAACTATACGTCTGCTCGATTTACTCTTGATTAACCCGATCGCTGGTTCCCAAGCCTTGCTAAGATTATAGCCACAGTCACGGTTTATGAGGTCGTCATTGGTGCGAATTTCGATGGCCTCTCTAACAACGCTGTCCCAGTATCTCGACGTCTGTACCAGAATCCTCGTGCGGTCATACTCCATGGCGTGATTTTCCGACAAACAATGTTCAGCGACCGCCGACTTGCTCGGATACATCAGTCGAGTGTGCCTCTGGTGTTCACGGCATCGATCCTCGACGGTACGCATCGTCTGACCAATATACGACTTGCCACATTGACACGGAATCTGGTACACGCCGGCCTTCCTCAAACCGAGGTCATCTTTGGCGCTCCCCACCAGTGCACGAGTTTTATTTGGAGGACAAAACACAGTTCCGACCCGGTGTTTCTTCAGAATGCGGGCGATTTTCCCCGAGAGTGCGCCTGTGTATGGAATAAGTGCAGTGCCTACCTCCTCCCTCGTGACTTCATCGATCTCAACAGGTTGTGCTGCAGTGGTTGGGCGGAGAGCACGTTGAATCTGCCACTCTGAGTACCAATTTTTTCGAAATACAGTTCTCAGATGTTCCAATTCCTGGGGTAGACTCTCTGCGTCAGAGATAGTGCGCGCCCTATGTACTAGAGTTTTAAGTACCCCATTCCTCTGTGAAGGGTGGTGGCAGCTGTCTGCATGCAAATACAGATCAGTGTGCGTAACCTTCCGATACACCCCATGACCTAGGGTGCCGTCAGCCCTTTTCTTGAGCAAGACGTCAAGGAAAGGTAATTTACCCTCCGTTTCAGTCTCCATAGTGAATTTGATGTTGGGGTGTATGGAGTTTAGATGTGTAAGGAAGTCAAGGAGTTTATCCATACCATGTGGCCAGATGACGAACGTGTCGTCCACGTAACGGAAAAAGCAAGTAGGTTTCCATACGGATGACGACAGGGCTTCCTCCTCGAAGTTCTCCATGTACAAATTCGCTACCACCGGTGAGAGTGGGCTACCCATGGCGACTCCCTCCGCTTGTTTGTAGTATTCTCCATTAAAAAGAAAATACATGGAAGTCAAGACAGCCTAAAAAGTTCAGTGGTCTTCTCGTCAAACTTCTGACTAATCAATTCTAGTGACTCTCGCAGGGGTACCCTCGTAAACAAGGAAACGACGTCAAAACTCACTATGATATCTGACTCATCCAACCTGAAGCTATCAAGGCGTTTAACAAAATCCACGGAATTACGGATGTGATGAGGGCATTTACCCACATAAGGACTTAATATTCCCGTCCGGTATTTGGCCAACAAATATGTAGGTGCCCTGATGTTGCTGACAATGGGACGTAATGGTACCCCCTCTTTGTGAACCTTCGGGAGTCCATATAGTCTAGGCGGTACCGGACCTTGGGGTAACAATTTCTTAGCGTCACCCTCCGGTAAATCTGCGTCCTTGAGAAGCGCCCTCGTCTTGTTCTCCACCTTCTTTGTAGGGTCAACGCAGATCTTCCGGTAGGAGTCGTCATTTTGCAGGCTCTGCATCTTATCAGTGTAGTCCTTATGGGAGACAACAACTGTAGATTGCCTTTGTCAGCCGGTAAGACAACAATTTCAGAGCACTCCCTCAGATCACGAATGGCCGCCCTCTCTTTACTGCTGATATTTAACTTCATCGGCTTGGATTTCGTCAACGCACGACAAGTTTCACGACGTGTTTCCTCGGCTGATTCTGGCGGAAGTCGAGCTGCAACCTGTTCAACAGCACTAACAATTTCTGCGACCGGAGTGAACTTGGGGGTGGGAGCGAAGTTGAGACCTTTCTGCAAAACTGAGACCGCATCATCACTCAACACCATGCCACTCAAATTGATGACAGACTTGCACGGAACCTGCAGGGATGGTTTGTCAAGGAGACGTGAGAACATAGCTGTTTGACGTCCTGTAGCCTTCTTATGGGCGGAATCACCTGACACCCAGGTGACACCATCAATCCAATCCCAGGAACAAGAAGTGAACTTACTAGCCAGTTGCAAATGTAGTTTGAGTAATTCCTGTGAGATAAACTCAAGGCTCCGGCGGGTGAATTGCACTCTCTCACGTACCAATGCGAGGCTGGCTCGTTTCTTGATTCTCTTAGCTGCTGCAGAATCGATGTGATGCATAACCTTAGCAAAATTTGGAACAACATTCTTGGAACGACATCTCTTTAGAAAGGCAAGAGTACTTAGCAAACGACATCTACGGTGGCGCAACTTTTCAAATTTCTTCATGCTGCGATACATCTCCTCCCCGTAAAGGTGTATGATGTGATTCTTGAGTTTCTCCCGGCGTATTTGATAATCAAAATATCCACGGGTATGCTGCCGTTCTATAGTGTCCAACGGGCACAATATTTCGGCGATCAAACACGTCGCCATCATCAGGTGAACTGACGGACTGAGCTCCTGTGTACGTGCCGGCACGGAGATCCGTACGCTATGGCTGCTCAGAGGGAACTGGGTTCAGTCGCGGCGGCGTCCGATTTAAATACCCTCCGCCCGCGGCGCGCTCCCTCCGCCGTCCGCGCCCAGCGCCACGGTCGCGCGGTGGAACAGATTGCGACGGCGTCTGAGATGACGTCGGTGTGATGGCTCTGTCCGCCGTGGTCGTCACAACTATACGTCTGCTCGATTTACTCTTGATTAACCCGATCGCTGGTTCCCAAGCCTTGCTAAGATTATAGCCACAGTCACGGTTTATGAGGTCGTCATTGGTGCGAATTTCGATGGCCTCTCTAACAACGCTGTCCCAGTATCTCGACGTCCGTACCAGAATCCTCGTGCGGTCACACTCCATGGCGTGATTTTCCGACAAACAATGTTCAGCGACCGCCGACTTGCTCGGATACATCAGTCGAGTGTGCCTCTGGTACTCACGGCATCGATCCTCGACGGTACGCATCGTCTGACCAATATACGACTTGCCACATTGACACGGAATCTGGTACACGCCGGCCTTCCTCAAACCGAGGTCATCTTTGGCGCTCCCCACCAGTGCACGAGTTTTATTTGGAGGACAAAACACAGTTCCGACCCGGTGTTTCTTCAGAATGCGGGCGATTTTCCCCGAGAGTGCGCCTGTGTATGGAATAAATGCAGTGCCTACCTCCTCCCTCGTGACTTCATCCATCTCAACAGGTTGTGCTGCAGTGGTTGGGCGGAGAGCACGTTGAAACTGCCACTCTGAGGACCCATTTTTTCGAAATACAGTTCTCAAATGTTCCAATTCCTGGGGTAGACTCTCTGCGTCAGAGATAGTGCGCGCCCTATGTACTAGAGTTTTAAGTACCCCATTCCTCTGTGAAGGGTGGTGGCAACTGTCTGCATGCAAATACAGATCAGTGTGCGTAGCCTTCCGATACACCCCATGACCTAGGGTGCCATCAGCCCTCTTCTTGAGCAAGACGTCAAGGAAAGGTAATTTACCCTCCGTTTCAGTCTCCATAGTGAATTTGATGTTGGGGTGTATGGAGTTTAGATGTGTAAGGAAGTCAAGGAGTTTATCCATACCATGTGGCCAGATGACGAACGTGTCGTCCACGTAACGGAAAAAGCAAGTAGGTTTCCATACGGATGACGACAGGGCTTCCTCCTCGAAGTTCTCCATGTACAAATTCGCTACCACCGGTGAGAGTGGGCTACCCATGGCGACTCCCTCCGCTTGTTTGTAGTATTCTCCATTAAAAAGAAAATACATGGAAGTCAAGACATACCTAAAAAGTTCAGTGGTCTTCTCGTCAAACTTCTGACTAATCAATTCTAGTGACTCTCGCAGGGGTACCCTCGTAAACAAGGAAACGACGTCAAAACTCACCATGATATCTGACTCATCCAACCTGAAGCTATCAAGGCGTTTAACAAAATCCACGGAATTACGGATGTGATGAGGGCATTTACCCACATAAGGACTTAATATTCCCGTCAGGTATTTGGCCAACAAATATGTAGGTGCCCTGATGTTGCTGACAATGGGACGTAATGGTACCCCCTCTTTGTGAACCTTCGGGAGTCCATATAGTCTAGGCGGTACCGGACCTTGGGGTAACAATTTCTTAGCGTCACCCTCCGGTAAATCTGCGTCCTTGGGAAGCGCCCTCGTCTTGTTCTCCACCTTCTTTGTAGGGTCAACGCAGATCTTCCGGTAGGAGTCGTCATTTTGCAGGCTCTGCATCTTATCAGTGTAGTCCTTATGGGAGACAACAACTGTAGATTGCCTTTGTCAGCCGGTAAGACAACAATTTCAGAGCGCTCCCTCAGATCACGAATGGCCGCCCTCTCTTTACTGCTGATATTTGACTTCATCGGCTTGGATTTCGTCAACGCACGACAAGTTTCACGACGTGTTTCCTCGGCTGATTCTGGCGGAAGTCGAGCTGCAACCTGTTCAACAGCACTAACAATTTCTGCGACCGGAGTGAACTTGGGGGTGGGAGCGAAGTTGAGACCTTTCTGCAAAACTGAGACCGCATCATCACTCAACACCATGCCACTCAAATTGATGACAGACTTGCACGGAACCTGCAGGGATGGTTTGTCAAGGAGACGTGAGAACTTAGCTGTTTGACGTCCTGTAGCCTTCTTATGGGCGGAATCACCTGACACCCAGGTGACACCATCAATCCAATCCCAGGAACAAGAAGTGAACTTACTAGCCAGTTGCAAATGTAGTTTGAGTAATTCCTGTGAGATAAACTCAAGGCTCCGGCGGGTGAATTGCACTCTCTCACGTACCAATGCGAGGCTGGCTGCTGCAGAATCGATGTGATGCATAACCTTAGCAAAATTTGGAACAACATTCTCGGAACGACATCTCTTTAGAAAGGCAAGAGTACTTAGCAAACGACATCTACGGTGGCGCAACTTTTCAAATTTCTTCATGCTGCGATACATCTCCTCCCCGTAAAGGTGTATGATGTGATTCTTGAGTTTCTCCCGGCGTATTTGATAATCAAAATATCCACGGGTATGCTGCCGTTCTATAGTGTCCAACGGGCACAATATTTCGGCGATCAAACACGTCGCCATCATCAGGTGAACTGACGGACTGAGCTCCTGTGAACGTGCCGGCACGGAGATCCGTACGCTATGGCTGCTCAGAGGGAACTGAGTTCGGTCGCGGCGGCGGCCGATTTAAATACCCTCCGCCCGCGGCGCGCTCCCTCCGCCTTCCGCGCCCAGCGCCACGGTCGCGCGGTGGAACAGATTGCGACGGCGTCTGAGATGACGTCGGTGTGATGGCTCTGTCCGCCGTGGTCGTCACAACTATACGTCTGCTCGATTTACTCTTGATTAACCTGATGGCTGGTTCCCAAGCCTTGCTAAGATTATAGCCACAGTCACGGTTTATGAGGTCGTCATTGGTGCGAATTTCGATGGCCTCTATAACAACGCTGTCCCAGTATCTCGACGTCTGTACCAGAATCCTCGTGCGGTCATACTCCATGGCGTGATTTTCCGACAAACAATGTTCAGCGACCGCCGACTTGCTCGGATACATCAGTCGAGTGTGCCTCTGGTGTTCACGGCATCGATCCTCGACGGTACGCATCGTCTGACCAATATACGACTTGCCACATTGACACGGAATCTGGTACACGCCGGCCTTCCTCAAACCGAGGTCATCTTTGGCGCTCCCCACCAGTGCACGAGTTTTATTTGGAGGACAAAACACAATTCTGACCCGGTGTTTCTTCAGAATGCGGGCGATTTTCCCCGAGAGTGCGCCTGTGTATGGAATAAATGCAGTGCCTACCTCCTCCCTCGTGACTTCATACATCTCAACAGGTTGTGCTGCAGTGGTTGGGCGGAGAGCACGTTGAATCTGCCACTCTGAGTACCCATTTTTTCGAAATACAGTTCTCAGATGTTCCAATTCCTGGGGTAGACTCTCTGCGTCAGAGATAGTGCGCGCCCTATGTACTAGAGTTTTAAGTACCCCATTCCTCTGTGAAGGGTGGTGGCAGCTGTCTGCATGCAAATACAGATCAGTGTGCGTAGCCTTCCAATACACCCCATGACCTAGGGTGCCGTCAGCCCTTTTCATGACCAAGACGTCAAGGAAAGGTAATTTACCCTCCGTTTCAGTCTCCATAGTGAATTTGATGTTGGGGTGTATGGAGTTTAGAATCTGTTGGTTGGGTAACAATAATGAGTCCCTGACTACCAATCCATTCTGTCAAAGCCGCAAATCAATAGCACTTCATACTTGTGGTGCAAGCTTTAGGCATTTCACCCCATGGCTTGGTCTTCAAAAGTGAAATAATTGTGGTTCAGGACGTGATAGGGTAAGGGGATTAGGAAAGAGGTGGTGGGTTTGGTATCAGGAGGATGTTTGGAAAGTGAGGCCATGGGCATGGGGGATGTTGTAAAATGATGTTGCATCCATAGTAACCAGCAAGGAGTCATGTGGTAGCAAAATAGGAACTGCAGAAAGGCGGTGAAGGAAGTGAGCATTGTCTTCATTGTAGGATGGGAGGTTACAGACAATGGTTTGCAAGTGATGTTCAGTAGGAGGATTGTACCCAGCCACAGTTGGACAAGTGGAGAGACCTGTGTAGTTGGGTTTGTGTAGTTTGGCGAATAGGTAAAAAGGAAGGAGTGGTGTGAGGATTGAGATTGATCCAGGAGTCAGGTTATGGGATGGACTTAAGGTCTTGGAGAGCTGCTGGAGTCTTGGAATTCTAGGATGTGATCATGGTTGTAAGGTTTGTATGCAGAGGTGTTAGAAAGTTGGTGAAGACTCTCAGCCACATAGTCACTATGATTCATTAACACTGTGATGAAGCTTTTATCTGTGGGAAAGATGATAAGGCACGGATTGATTTTCAGGATATGGGTAGCTGTGTGTTACATAGGAGTGATGTTGGTCTCATTAGGGAGGATTTAGGAAAGGAAAGTAAGGCCGGGTTAGAAGTGACGAATTCCTGAAAGATAACCAAGAGATGACTGGCTGGAATGGGAGGTTCAGGGTGGGAGGGAGGCTGGAACTGTTTTAAGCAAGGTTCTATGTGAGGTTTTTGTTGGCTGTTATTAGTGGGATGCATCATCATCATCATCATTTAAGACTGATTATGCCTTTCAGCATTCAGTCTGGAGCATAGTCTTGATCTATTTCTATAGTTTTTATACCCCTTCCCTTCCAACACACACACACTAGCCACCAAGGAAGAGCCTACAGCTTTGATTCAACACCCCCCCCCCCCCTTCCAGTCATACCCTCATACCTCCCTAATGCACATTGAAGAAATTTCCATTGCAGAGATTAGGTAAGGAAAGAAGGTCCTTTACAAGTCCAGCACACTTGAATTTAGGTTTTGGGCTAAAGGTGAGGCCTTTAGAAAGTACCAAGACTTCTGCAGGGCTAAGAGTTGTGGCAGAAAGGTTGACAACAGTTTTACAGGATTGGTGTTTAGGATGTATATATCTCATGGATGATGGAGGAATTTGTTACGATTGTGGAAGATGGAGTAATGAACAAAGCATAGTTAGGGAGGTATGAGGGTATGACTGGGGGGGGGGGGGGGGGGGGGGTTGAATCAAAGCTGTAGGCTCTTCCTTGGTGGCTAGTGTGTGTGTGTGTGTGTGTGTGTGTGTGTGTGTGTGTGTGTGTGTGTGTTGGAAGGGAAGGGGTATAAAAACTGTAGATATAGATCAAGACTTCACAATTACTAGGAGGTTTAAATGGGTGGGTGTTGTAATAGATATGTAGAGGTGGAGGTGATGAGGCTTGCACAGGATAGATTAGAATTGAGAGCTGCAGCAAACCAATCTTCAGACTACCACAGCAACAACAAAAAGGTCATAAGATGGAAACAATTTTGCGTCGTAGTATCTCCCTCTGTTTCCACTCCATGTAGTTTTCACTTGTGGTAATGTGGCGTGTGTACAGAGATTTATCGGGTGTTGTTATTTTTTATTGTACTGTATTAACAGGATTTATCAAGAGTGGTGATAACATCAATTTGTGACAATAAATCTTTGTCATGTGTAATCTATAATACTGTTGTTCCATTTGTAATAAACAATTTCTTTGATGCTGTTTTCCCAAATAAGCCTAAATTTTACTGTTATTCACATGGACAGAGGCAGAGTAAGACATGGGAGATAACTTCAGCTGATCTTCAAAGATCAGTTTCTTGAGACAGAGACAGTGTCATTATTATTATTGTTATTGTTATTGTTATTATTATTATTATTATATTGAATTATTGTTGACTAATACCCCCTAAAGTAGAGCAGTAAAGCACCATCAATTTTGAAGGCTTTTTTTCTGTCTCTTTCATTTGTCTTTCAAAAACTTCTCATATATTCATTGTGATTCTTCTTCCTCTCTTCTGTACCGTTCTTCCCCGTTTCCTTCTCTTTCAATATCTGCTGAAATTTCTGTTTCCAAGTTTTTTACTCTGTATTTTTTCCTGTCTGTGATGTCTTCTGTGGAGATTTTTAGTTTCTTGAGGTCCTCCATGGTTTCCTATACCCAGTTGGTTTTCACTTTATTAGTCATAACTATATTAAAAATATTCTTGGTAAGTCTGTTTTTGTGCATAATTTGTATGTGTCTCTAGAAATTTGTCCTTCTTTACCTGGTGTTGTTTTTAATCCTCTGTTTGTATTTGTACAGTTCTTTTGTCAATATGTTTATCCAGATCCCCTGTCTCTGAACTGGCCTGTAGATCTTTCCTTCTGTTTTTCCATCTCTTTGATTTTTATTCTTCCCTTCATTGCTGTTGTTCTGAGGTGTACAAGGCCTATGGTAACTACTGTACTACAGTGTCTTAATTTGGCATTGATGGAAAAACTTGTTATAATTGTTCCATATAAGTCTGAATACTTTATGTAGTTTTGTGATTCTTTTTTCATTGGATGTTGAGTTCAGTCCCATTTTCTGTGTAATCTCTTCCAGGCACTGGAAACTTTCTTCATGTGATATCTTTCCATACTTTGTTACCAGTGGGTGTCTGTCTCTTTACATTATGTCAATGTACAAGTTTTTTTCATGTGAGATTTGTAGTCCCATTTTGACTGAGATTTGATAAAGAGTTTGTAGAGCTTTTTTGTCTTCTTTTCTGTTATTTGTTATGATGGCTATATCATCAGCAAAGGCCAGACATTTTATCTACATGTGCATATATATTCCGCAAGCCATGGTGTAGTGTGTGACATGATTTGACTACACGTAGCGTGCAGTCTTTGTTTGGCACGGCACTTGGAGGGCGACGGTTCAGTCTTCACCCATCTGTCTCTTTTGTCCCATGTCCTGATTATTTTCTCCAAAACTGAGTTAAATAGAGTAGGTGATGGCCATCCTCATGCCTCACTCCTGTCTTTACTTTGAACGGTTCATAGATCTCTCCCATGAACTTCACCTTCGATATTGCATTTTTCATGTTTCTTGTCATATTAACATCAAAGATAATGATAATGTGCAAGAATAATGTAAGGCTAGCATCTTTTTAGTCACATGTTTCTGCTGATACAGCTTATATTGTACACCTGGAAATACAATGTCAATTTTGTTCTGATGACAACACATGTCACCTGGGAATAGTAGATGTACTGGCAATGGTTTCAGTGTCATCCACCAACAGATAGTGTAATGGCATAGCTATCAGAGTGCTATATGTGTCTACCCTTTCATAGGAAATGCTCACAGCCAGTGTGATGTAGACATGTGAAGCAAGCAGGCAACCATGCCAGGAAGGCACACTCGTGATTCTTATAGCCAATGAGTGAGTTTAAAAAAGGGTCAAATTGTGGGCTCCCGAGTGGCAGGATGGTCCTTTCGGGGGAATTGCCACACAAGTTGGACATGCTGCGTCAGTTATGCAACGTTGCTAGTATCAGTAGTCACGTGAACATTCTCACACACGTAGTCGACATTCTGGACATCCACACAGCACAGATGCTCACTAGGATTGTTGTACTGAAAGGGCAGCAGGTGCAGATCGTACGGCTACCACAGCACAGATAAAAGGTCTTGTGAGCCCCAGATGTGTCAACACAAACTGTTGCGCAGCAGTTATTGCCAGTTGCGTTACGGACGTGCACACATCTATCCCGTCTTCCAATCGTGCCTCAGCACTGACATGCATGGCTCGAGTGGTGCCATCAGAAAATCTCTTTGAGGATGGCATGGCACGCCATGGTCGTAAGTGATGAAAGCAGATTCTGCTCGCACACAAGTGATGGTCGTATCAGCAAATGACATAAATCTGGTGAGCACTCTCTTGTAGAGTGCATTCGTCCAAGATACAGTGGCCCCACCCCAGGCCTTATGGTCTGGGGTGCGATAAACTACAACTCTCATTCATCTGTGGTGTTTCTGCACTTGGTACATGCAGAATGATGTTACACCCGTTGTTTTTGTATTCTTGCAACTGGAAGGTAATGTGCTGTTCCAACAGTATAGTGCTGACCCACACGCTGCCCATGACACTCAGTGTTCTCCGAAAGACGAGCAGTGACTTCCCGGGCCAGCATGTTCTACGAGTTTGTCTCCAACCAAGCACATGTGGGAACATGGGATGAGAAGTGACTCGTGCAACTTGTCAACCAACAACTCTTACATGACATAATTTATCTCAGGACAGTTTTTGCCATCTGTACTATCGACTGAATGCCATAGTCAGTGCCTGCATTGTCACAAGTGAGGGCTACACCACATACTAATGTGTGTGTTTTGGCACGGGTCGATACATGCTAGCTGAGAAGCATTTGCAGTATTGATCTGTAAATGTGATCATTTCATGTACTCCATATGCACTGTTGCAACATTAAATCTGGAGTGAATTTTCTTCTGGCAGTGGGCACAGACTTTTACCTCACAACTTTGATACATTTTACTTTTTCTTTTTCTTAGTCTTTATCCCCTGCTATCACAGTCTCAGCATGTTAATGTGGATTTGGCAGTATTAGTGGTAAATTGTGGCCAGATGCCCTTTCCATGCCACCTCCCCACCCCCCCTCCCTCCCTTCCAACCCACACCAGGATGAAAGTTATGTACCCTGTATCTGTATGTATCTAATATTATCGTGTGTGAACGTGTGAGAATGTTTTCAAAATGTTTGAGGATCATGTAACTGATGTGGAGTGTGCATACCAGTCTGCTATTCATCTAGTCGGATGTGGACAGCAGCCTAAAAACCATGTCCACACTGGCTCTAGCTGCATGCTAATGTTGGCATCTACCCAGGAGTATTACAATTTCGATAGAGTACAGTAGAGTTTTAATGATTTATACAATACTTTTATGTCATGAATTTTAGAAAATTGATTGAAGATGTCTTTCTGTTGTTGTTTAATTTATGATATAGTCGCAACAGAAAATCCAACAGAATATGTTAATTATTCTGGTCTTGTTCATTTCCGTATTTGTTCTGTGTTAAAGTAATTGTTCAGACGCATACAACATAAAAGTTAAAGTAAGGTCTATGATGGCAGGCAGTGACTGGGCTGTTGTCCTGACAGCAGGTAGGGTGCAGCCTTTGTTCACCGTGGCACTAGGAGGGAGAGGGTTATGGCCTATCACCCCAGCTTCCTTTTACCCCTGGGAAATATCCCCAGGAGTCATCTGATAGCAGGTTGGCGTCACCTGGGGCCATCCTGCAGTCACTGGAACAAGGAAAAATCCCCACCTTTTATGTTTTATGGGGAATCGAGCCCAGGACCTCCTGATTGGAGTCTAGTGCGCTACCCACTAGACCACCACAACCACCGTGCTTATGGGATATGAAATGTCTGCATCTATATGACTACTCTGCATTTCACAGCTCAGTGCCTGACAGAGGATTTATCAAACCACTTTCATACTGTTTCTCTACCGTTCCACTCTTGAGCAATGTGTGGGGAAAAGTAACACTTAAATTGCTCTGTGTGATCTCTGATTTGTTGTGTTTTATTATAACGATCATTTTTCCCTATGAAGGTGAGTGCTATGAAAATGAAAATGTTTTTGCATTTGGAGGATGAAGTTGAAGACTGGAATTTTGTGAAAAGATCTTGCCACAGCAAAAATGTATTTCTTTTTGTGATTACCATCTCAACTCGCATATCATGTCCGTGACTCTCTCTCTCCTAATATTTTACAATAATACAGACTGAGCTGCCCTCATTTTGACTTTGATTTCCTCCATCATTCGTATCCCATGGTGTACTTGTGCATTGTCATCTTGAAACACAACCAATGATCATCCAAACGTCGACTATATGACAGGACAGTAGATTCGAGGATCCTATCATCATATTGCACAGCCCTCAAATAGCCTCATTAGAAATGAGATGTGTCAGACATCTGTATACCATACTGGCCCAAAACATGACTGATCCATCTGCCTGCTAAACTTAAAAGACTGGACTGCAAGTCTGAAACTCATTTTTCACTGGAGCGGACACAAATGAACAAGAATTCTCTGTGGCTCTGAACAGTAGCTGAGCACAAGCAGACACCATTCTGTTGCATTTGCTTAGCATTCACAGGTGTTCACTCATGTTCTGCCCATTACCAGTCTTTCGATGAACTGTCAAACGAAGTCTCCATCGTCTCTGCATTGGTGAGAGCAGGGGAGAGAGAGCTAAATTCTGGTGTTTCATCAGTGAATTTTTGTCTTCAACTCAAGATCTTTGAGCAGCAGAATGGTCTGAAGAGAATGTAATGTTTCTGATAACAGAATAGATGCTCGTGAATTCCAAGATGTCCACACCATAAATGCCAAATAAAAAGAAATACAATTGACAGAGAGTTTCCGAGGTACTGGGAACATGAGAAAGATGATAATTACATTAGATACTTTCATCAGCCAGGAATGGAGTGAATAAGCACGAGCTTCGTATTTGTTTTTATTAAAAAAGAACAGCACAACAAAGTTCCTTGAAAGTAAACATGTACAAAAATGTATCTATCATGCTGATTAAAATTACGTACATACCCCACAAGCCACCTTAGTAATTTCTTGTCCTGTTCCACTGACAAATAGTGCTAGGAAAAATGATAGTCTATATGCCTCTGTACAAGCCCTAATTTCTCTTGTCTTTGTGGCCTTTACATGAATTGTAAATTGGTGGCTGTAGGATCGTCCTGCAGTCAGCTTCAAGTACGAGGTACCTAAATAGTTTAATAGTGTTTTGTGAAAAGAATATCATCTTCCCTCCAGGGGTTCCTATTTGAGTTCATGAACCATCTCTAAAATACTTATGTGCTGGTCAAACTTACTGGTGATAAATCTCTGAATTGGTTCAATGTCTTCCTTTAATCCAATGTCATGCAGATCCCAAACACTCAAGCGATGCTAAAGAATGGGTCACACTAGTGTTGTGTCCTTTACAGATAAGCTACACTTTCCTAAAATTCTTGCAATAAACCAATTTGGCCATTTGCCTTCCCTACAACCAATTTTGCTTGTTTCATGTCTTACTGCTTTGCAACATTATGCCTAGGTATTTAATTGACATGACTGTCAAGCAGCATACTACTGATGCTGTTTTCAAACATCATGGGATTTTTTTTCCTTCTCATCTCCATTAACCTACATTTTTTTATATATACAGCAAGCTTCCATTCATCTCACCAATCACAAATTTTGTCTAAGTCATCTTATATCCTCCTATAGTCACTCAATGGCGACATTTGCTCATACACAATAGCGTCATCAGCAAACAGCCTCATAGTGCTGGCCACATTGGCTGTCAGATCCTTAATGTACACTTATTAGCCAAAACATTATGACCACTGCCCACTGCGAGTTGGATGCTGCCTGGTGGCATTGCGGGCATGTGATGCGGTAACAAAATAATGTAAATAGAGCAGACACAGATGGGGGCTCACTTTAGGGAAATATGGGCTGCAAATGGGGAAATCAGTTGAGATAAGTTATTTTGATAAACGGCAGATTATTATTATGCTGAGCCTGTGACACACATCTCAAAAGCGGCAATGCTGGTCAAATGTTCATGTGCTATCTATCACTAGGTGCTAAATGGTTAGACATCCACGACTCTTCACAGTACTTGGGGTTTGGAGGCATGTCTGGCTGCAATGTAGAATAGATGGTGATTTGTAGCAACTCTGCTGAAAGAGCACAATGCTGGTGCACGCACAAGTGTTCCATAGCACACTGTTCATTGTAAATTCTGGAACATTGAGCTCCGCAGCAGACCACTCCTACATGTTCACATGTCTACCCAACAACATCATCAGTTGTGATTGCAGTGGGCACAGGACCATTCGGATTAAACCATCAATCAATGGAAATGTTGGCTCTTTGGGTGAATCCCATTTTTGCTACACTAGGTTGATAGGTGTCTCCACAAAAACCATCATCGAGGTGAATGGCAGCTCCAAATGTGCAGCACACCACGGAAGCTGGCTGGTGGGAGCAGCATTATGCTTGGGAGACATTCTCCTGCACTTGCATGTAGTAATCGAAGACATGCCGATAGCTGTGAATCACCTATGTCCCTTCATGCTTGATGTCTTCCCCGACAGCGATGTCATCTTTCAGCAGCGTAAATGTCTGTGTCTCAGAGCCAGAATCATGCTACAGAGGTTTGAAAAGCATTATAGTGACGTCACGTTGATGTCTTGGTGGCCAAATTTGCCTGATGTAAACCTAAAGAACCCATCTGGATCGCTATCGAGCATCATTACCACGTATGCAAATCAGTGATATGTTATTTACGTGAATTACAAGACCTGTGTGTAGACATCTAATGCTTCATACCTCCTCAAACCTAACAACAAGCTGTCTGATCCCTGATACGCAGAATCAGTGATGTATTTTGTCCCAAAGATGGACAAACAAGCTATTAAGCAGGTCATAATGTTTTGGACCACCAGTCTATACAGGATGTTACAAAAAGGTACGGCCAAACTTTCAGGAAACATTCCTCACACACAAAGAAAGAAAATATGTTATGTGTACATGTGTCCGAAAACGCTTACTTTCCATGTTAGAGCTTATTTTATTACTTTTCTTCAAATCACATTAATCATGGAATGGAAACACACAGCAACAGATGTACCAGCATGACTTCAAACACTTTGTTACAGGAAATGTTCAAAATGTCCTCCGTTAGCGAGGATACATGCATCCACCCTCCGTCGCATGGAATCCCTGATGCGCTGATGCAGCCCTGGAGAATGGCGTATTGTATCACAGCCGTCCACAATATGAGCACGAAGAGTCTCTACATTTGGTACCGGGGTTGCGTAGACAAGAGCATTCAAATGCCCCCATAAATGAAAGTCAAGAGGGTTGAGGTCGGGAGAGTGTGGAGGCCGTGGAATTGGTCTGCCTCTACCAATCCATTGGTCACCGAATCTGTTGTTGAGAAGCGTACGAACACTTCGACTGAAATGTGCAGGAGCTCCATCGTGCATGAACCACATGTTGTGTTGTACTTGTAAAGGCACATGTTCTAGCAGCACAGGTATGAAATCATGATAACATGCTCCATAGAGCGTAGGTGGAAGAACATGGGGCCCAATCAAGACATCACCAACAATGCCTGCCCAAACGTTCACAGAAAATATGTGTTGATGACGGGATTGCACAATTGCGTGCGGATTCTCGTCAGCCCACTCATGTTGACTGTGAAAATTTACAATTTGATCACGTTGGAATGAAGCCTCATCCGTAAAGAGAACATTTGCACTGAAATGAGGATTGACACAATGTTGGAGAACCATTCGCAGAAGTGTACCCGTGGAGGCCAATCAGCTGCTGATAGTGCCTGCACACGCTGTACATGGTACGGAAACAACTGGTTCTCCCATAGCACTCTCCATACAGTGATGTGGTCAACGTTACCTTGTACAGCAGCAACTTCTCTGATGCTGACATTAGGGTTATCGTCAACTGCACGAAGAATTGCCTCGTCCATTGCAGGTGTCCTCGTCATTCTAGGTCTTCCTCAGTCGCTTAGTCATAGGCTGGAATGTTCCGTGCTCCCTAAGACGCTGATCAATTTCTTCGAACGTCTTCCTGTCGGGACACCTTCGTTCTGGAAATTTGTCTCGATACAAACATACCGCGCCATGGCTATTGCCCCGTGCTAATCCATACATCAAATGGGCATCTGCCAACTCTGCATTTGTAAACATTGCACTGGCTGCAAAACCACGTTCCTGATGAACACTAACCTGTTGATGCTACGTATTGATGTGCTTGATGCTATTACTGTAGAGGAATGAGTCGCATGTCAACACAAGCACCGAAGTCAACATTACCTTCCTTCAATTGGGCCAACTGGTGGTGAATCGAGGAAGTACAGTACATACTGACGAAACTAAAATGAGCTCTAACATGGAAATTAAGCATTTCCGGACACATGTCCACATAACGTATTTTCTTTATTTGTGTGTGAGGAATGTTTCCTGAAAGTTTGGCCGTACCTTTTTGTAACACCTTGTATAGAGAATGAGAGTGGTCCTATCATACTTCCCCGGGGCACTCCTGAGAATAACCCCAATACCCCTGCCTCTGATGAACACTCACCATCAAGGACGACATTCTGGCTTCTACTACACAAGAAGTCATCTTGAGCCATTCACATATCTTGAAACCTAATCTGTAATTTCAGACCTTCATCAACAGTCTGCAGTGGCGCACTGTGGCAAACATTTTCTGGAAATAACAATGTGGAATCTGCCTGTTCCCTTCATCCGTGATTTGCAGGATATATTGTGAGAAAGGGGCAAGTCGAGTTTCACACGAACGATGATTTCTAAATCTGTGCTGATTTGTGAACAGAAGCTTTTCTGTCTCGTGGAAATCAAAGTGAAAATACATTCAAGAATTCTGCAGCAAACCAATGTTAAGGATATTGGTTTGTAATGTTGTGGGTCCATTGTTTTACTCTTCTTATATACAGGAATTACTGTGCTTTTTTCCAATTGCTTAGGACTTTGCATTAAGCAGGAAATTACAATAAATGCATGCTAAGAACAGGACCTATGCCATAGTGCACTATTTGTCGAGAGACCCACTGCTGAAATTTTGACATTATGTTGGCTAGACAGTAGGCTGGAGGATTCAGTTCTGATACTGCACAGCTCTCAAATTATACTTACTAGTTATTAGAGGCATTTGATATCCATAGGTGACACCAGACCAAAACCAGACTGACTCAACTATGTGCTGAATCTGTGGGTCTTCACACTTGAGACATGCATTGGTACCTGGCCATTTCTGCACCCTTCTACAAGGATCATTAGGTATCAAAGAAATGCTTCACATATTGTGAAAGGAATACAATACCACTGATCCAAGTTCCGTTGGAGGACACCCTGTATCACCACTAGTAATTTCCTTTCCTGTTGCACCACAAACAGAGTGAGGGCAAAATGACTTATCTATATGCCTCTGAATGAGCCCTAATCTCTCTAAACTTGTGTTCATGGCCCTTACATGGAATGTACATTAGTCGCAGTAGATTGTTCTGCAGTCAGCATCAACAGCCATTTCTCTAAATTTTCTCACTAGTGCTTCTCAAAAAGAATGTCGCTTTCCATCCACCGGTTTCCATGTACACCACGATTCTTTGTGCACTACATTCCCCGGGGGTTTGTACTGTAGTACATAATGGACACCTAGAGACCCCACTGAATGTGTCGAGATGGTCGTGTACCATGTGTGTCAACACAGCTCTCCCCATTATCTGCAAAAAAAGTCACAGTGCAGTTACAGTAAGTTCCCAAGGTACTACCTGTCAGCTATAATTTGAAGTTAGCAGTCGTCAGTTGTTGTTGGCTCTGAGCAATCTCTGTAGTGCCGATTTTTAACATTTTGTTACTGCAAAAGCTCTGGAATGTTCATATGATGTCGCTGTAGCGTTTGCCAATTGTGTGGTAACTTTCCATGCTGACAAACATTCTTACTGTAAAGTAACAATGCTTGGGCAGTCTTTAAGCATTAACGCTTTAATCCCTTTGCAAAGTCAAATTTTTTGATGTTATATTGGACATGTGATCAGTTTGTTTATTTATTTATTTTTGTAATTTTATTTTTGTGGTTTAGGACAAAAACTGTAGTGGTAGTGTATTTCTCCTAGAGCCCTTTTGTGAGCTGCTATTTTCCACTGTGAAAATGAGGCAATTTTTTTTTCCAACTACACAAGTGACGATAGTAGTGATCTGACAACAAACAAAAATTGTTTGTTGTAGCAATTTTTATGCATCTGGTACAGTGTACTATCACAAGATACCAGGTACATCTACAGATGGTAATATATATTCCCAAAAGCTTTGTAAAACCACTAAGTGGTTGGCAAGTATGCTTCCCGAGATTCACAAAAGACATAATTGTGTAATACCGTATTTACTCGAATCTAAGCTGCACTTTTTTCCGGTTTTTGTAATCCAAAACACCGCCTGTGGCTTAGAATCAAGTGCAAAGTAAGCGGAAGTTCTGAAAAATGTTGGTAGGTGCCGCCACAACTAACTTCTGCCGTCGAATATATGTAGCACTACACAGGCATGCTTTGCAGGCACAAAGATAAATACTGGCGCCAAAACCTATGCGTCAGTAAGCAAACTAAAAAAAAACGGGGGTGGGGTTGGAAGACGAGCTTTTTTCTCTGCCCCAAGTTTCGACCACTGCATTTTCATACTTTATCCAACGAAGTAAATACAAATTCCGTATTTTTCATCTCTGAATGTTGCAGCCTTTCAATGTACTATGAAAATCCAACTGGAAGACTGTTTGGGATGTTTGTCAATATGGCCAAGTCTACGTTCTGAATTTTTGTCCTACCTGTGACAAGAGATGGTTGTTAATAGCAACTTTTATGAATTGTGAATCACATGCAGTATTCTCTTCACCATAAGAATAATACGAATGTAAACATTTTGCCATGTATTCCTACGTGTTTCCTGCTATCTCATTTAAAACCTGTCTTCCTAATAAACTACGAAACTAGAGTGAGACAACAGCAAACGCGGAAGAATATATATATATCATGTCAAACAAAAGCGCTGGCAGGTCGATAGACACACAAACAAACACAAACATACACACAAAATTCTAGCTTTCGCAACCAATGGTTGCCTCGTCAGGAAAGAGGGAAGGAGAAGGAAAGACAAAAGGATATGGGTTTTAAGGGAGAGGGTAAGGAGTCATTCCAATCCCGGGAGCGGAAAGACTTACCTTAGGGGGAAAAAAGGACAGGTATACACTCGCACACACACACATATCCATCCACACATACACAGACACTGTGTATGTGTGGATGGATATGTGTGTGTGTGCGAGTGTATACCTGTCCTTTTTTCCCCCTAAGGTAAGTCTTTCCGCTCCCGGGATTTGAATGACTCCTTACCCTCTCCCTTAAAACCCATATCCTTTTGTCTTTCCTTCTCCTTCCCTCTTTCCTGACGAGGCAACCATTGGTTGCGAAAGCTAGAATTTTGTGTGTATGTTTGTGTTTGTTTGTGTGTCTATCGACCTGCCAGCGCTTTTGTTTGGTAAGTTTCATCATCTTTCTTTTTAGATATATTTTTCCCACGTGGAATGTTTCCCTCTATTATATTCATATATATCATGTCATGTTTATATTCGTATTATTCGTATGCTGAATAGTGATACAGTCAGAAATGAAGCACGGCAACTGACTAGATTTTTAAACCTAAGATGGCTCTAATTTCTGTGCAGAATGTAATGCACTAAAGAGGCGTCTGCAAAAATTTTCAAACGGAGAAAATTTTTTGCTAAACTTTCGTTTCGAACATCTATCATATGCAGTCTATTATATGGTTCTTGTTGATCATTATCAAAGAAAGCGGCAGTGTAAGTAACAACAAATAGCAGTCTCTTGCCATTGTTTCGCTGATGAGACGATTCCCCTCTCTTTTTTTTTTTAATTGTAAGCGGCGGTAGCGTGCGCAAAAGCAAGCCACCCCGCGAGCGGCGACAGGCCGTAAACACGCATAATCAGAATGCGACAAACAATGCATGGCACAGTACGATAATGCATTTTGAGTTTAGAGTGATGGAAACACCTATAACAAAGAGAACGGCACTTATCAGATCAAAGAAAAATAAGCAATCAATTCAAACCAGACGAAGCACGTGAAAAAGGCTCTCTAGTATAAATACGGACGGAGAGCCTGACGCATAGCAATGACTGCGTGGTAAAGCTTAACTGCTAAGTTTACCACACGCACCAAACTACTGTAGCTGTATTGTCATTCATTCGACCTAAATTGTCTCATATTACAATGGACCAACTTTGTTTCGGTTTGGAGATGTAGTCTAAAACGTTTCTCTCCCTTGAATTTCGAGTCACAAATTTCAAGTGGGGCTTAGATTCGGGAAAATTTTTTTTCCTTGATTTCGAGTCTCATTTTTCAGGTGCGGCTTAGATTCGAGTGCGGCTTAGATTCAGGTAAATACAGTAAGTGTAATTCCCAAACCATTTTGAGAAACTATTTTGATGGAAAGCATATTTTCCAAGAGCCATTAAAACACTGGGCTGTATACTTCTCACAGCCCTAAAAGCTATATTTCATAACAAAAAGAAAGTAAACTGGTGCAGCGGACTATCACTGGATGCGAGGAGCATGCATGTATTCCCATAAATGCAGTAAAGAAACACAGCTACTGCTAAGTATATCTCTCATGACCAGTAAAAGCCTTAAGCGACTCTTTGCAGCAGGTCGACAGACTGTACAGCCCACGTGAGTCACACTGTCCCATTAACGAATGGAGACACAGTGCACTCTGCTAAAGTAAATGAGAGTGCAGGTTCGCTTTCACCTACATTACACAGTCAGTTGTACTTAGTGATTTCTGGTAGACAAAAGAATATTGAGAAAGGAGAAATGAAGGAAGATAAGTGTTTAATATCCCATAAACATTGAGGTCTTTAGTGTCTGAGCACAAACTCTGATTGTTTCAAGGATGGGAAGGCTATTTATTGTGCCCTTTCAGAGAAACCATCTCGGCATTTGCCTGTACTGATTTAGAGAAAGCTCAGGAAACCCAAGTCTGGGTGGACTAGATGGAGCTGTAGAGAGCAAAAACTGTAGAGGAAAACAGAGATTGGAATACATCCAGCAGATAATTGAGGCTGTAGGTTGAAAGGGCTACTCTGAGATGAACAGGTTGCCACAGGAGAGTAATGCATGGACTTTAACTGTTAGTCGCCCTGAATGTGAGTCCAGTGAGCTCACCACTGTGCCACCTCGCTCGATATATTGTGAGAGAAGTTCCTGATTTAACCATTTCACAGGATGTGGGAAGTGTACTTACCATCAACTGTATTTCTTTACTGTATTCCTGAGAACACATCATACGAGCTCTGTATGCACCTGGCACCTGATGTTAGTTTGCTGCACCAGCCGAACTTTCTGTCTGTTATGAAATGTAGCTTTTAATTGTCATTAAATGTCACTTGTTCCTTTCAGAAGCAGTTGCAACTATATGTGCCACAAAATAATGTTGTTTTGAAGGCCACTGGGAAGTATGCTTACTACCAAAGTAATTTTTCCATGATACAAGGGGAATATACTTACCACAAAATTAATTTCTTTTTTGGACTGCAGAAAGGATACTTACCACCAACTGACCATACTTACCACTAATTTAGTTGTTTTACTATGCTCTTGGGAAAATGTTGTACCTCCTCTGGATGTGGTTGACCTTTTGTGATAATATGCTAAACAACTGGTGTCTGTTTGTCATGACATCAGTGCTGTTGTCACTTGTTACAACAGAACACATTGTTTCATTCTGCAATATATGCTATTGTGACTTGTCTCAGCTCGTTTCTTTAAGTAGTGTTAAATGAAGTTTCTAGGATTGTAAAATAGATAGTCAAATAAAAACAGAAAATTCCTTTCTTCACATGTAGTAGTAACTCATAACAGCTTACTAAAGACAGTGGGAAGTATACTTACCACTATAGTTTTTTGCTCCTAAATCACAAAAATAAAATAATCAAAAATTAAATGTAGTTGACACTTCTAAAATGATACCAAAACAATTAACTTTACAGGGCTGCTACAAAAAATGTGCCCACAAATGGGTTAAAAACAAAGTATGCAAGCTGTGGGGGCAATGTGAAACTTTTTTAAGCACTGTATTTGAAAAATGTTATTCATTTTGTTCCACTTCTAGAATGTTAGGTTTTGTGGATTTTTGCCTGTACATTAATGGGTGCAGATGCGTTCAGTGGAGGCAAGTGTGTCGTGTATGATTTTTCTCAGTAAATATGTCCTACTGACGTTGCAGTATATCTCCAATGTTCTGGATGCATCAAATGAAGTTTAAAAGACAGCTAACTCCTGCTGCTGGTATGCCTCTTCATGTAAATGTCAGAGTTACTATTATTATTCAATACAGAAAGGAAGATTACCAGCTTAGCAATTTGCTGAAAATGAGTTCATTAAAGGGAATATTACAATTAACATCCTGTTAACGACAAATTAATTAGAGATGGGAAGCAGCCCCAGATTGGAGAAGGAAATTGGACAGATAGCTGACTCCATAAAAATTAATACATTTCATACTGTGCTCAAGCACAGGCAATAAAAAACAGTGAGCAAACATGATGTGTGTACTTGTTGCCTCAGGGTCTCCTGCGAAACTGAGGTGCTTGAGTAAGCTACATCACACTGCTTTGTTGTGTGCTTGTTGTCAAGCCAGTTTATGAAGTACACATCCCTCTTCATTTTTATATAACTTTGTTTTGAATGCACTGTACAAGAATATTGAATACCTTGAAAATTATCGAGTTCAGCCATTCATTCACATGTAATATTCCAACAGCTCCATCACCGATTAGAGCCTTCAGGGGGTGTAAAACGAGTAAGTGAGAAGTGCCACTGAACTGTTATTATTCTAGGGGATCAGTTCTACATCATTTTATTTTTATAAATATACAGAGAAGCAACTACTTGAAAAAAGCCAATGCTCTGCTACTTAAACTGCTCTGCCACTATTTTGATTTAATACTTCATGCTAAATGAGCATTTAATTTTACACAGGACACTGTCATCTAAACTTATTCTGATAAATTCATATACTTCCTTCCTGTGCAATGCCCTTTATGCTGTCAACGCCACGTTGGGACTGGTACAGTAGTTTCTGTTCCGTGGAGAACCAACCGTACCTGCACATAGGCTATTATTATGATGGAATCACCACTTCAAAAGGCATTCCAAAGCTGCTGCCAGCTTCCCTCTGTGGAGTAAACCATTTACCATTCCTGCCTGCTCCTAGAGAATATGTTGCATGGCTAAATATGGTTTTCTGTTAGAAAGTGTCTGTGCGTTGTGTATCTGAGGTGGGACAGGTAGGTAAATTCACATATCCAGGTAAATTATTGGTGTACTGGCTAATAAAACATTTTTTACTTTAATTTTGAATATTTGGGGATTTCCAGATTGCTCCTAATGTCGGCTGGCAGATGTTAAAAGGGTGTTGCACCTGAATATAAAACAGTTTCCTTAACCCTAAGCTTCAATGCATATTCTCTATGTAAATTATTTATTTTGTGATTGTTATGGTTGCAAACTTTGCAATTAATGCTAAATTCTCTCTTGTCCATTTGAGCAGCTCAGAGGTCAGCATATCTTGCTGCTATGTGGAGGACCCAGGTCCAATTCGTGGTAATGCCTTTTTCTTTAAAGGGCGAAGCTACTCCACACCCACACTGACATGGTGACCATCACCAAAGTTCTACCATCACCTCCGTTTGCTTCGTTACAATTGAGAAGTGCACAGGATGTGGGGTCATAATGTTGTCCGTAGGATTACCCACTAATACAGGCACTTCGAGTCGACAGAAGTGGTCGAGAAGTGAGCAGAAGGTAGCAGTTTTAAGGGCAGAGGGAGAAAAGTGCCGAGGCAAGCACCACAGGAAAAGAACTTCTGCAATAGTCTGGACAGATAGTAAGAGCAGTAGCAGTTTCTTTCTGTCTGCAAGGGTGAGGTTGTCGTTAGTTTTGGGTATTGTGCGATGCTCGATACCACTGTCGCAGCTTAAAACACTCTTTACGAGTGTCAGTCCTATTGAGGAGGGGTACTCCTGGGCTGTGCACCTGAGTGTCTCCTGGTCCACCTGCAGCATCTGTACTTGTAATATGCCAAGGTCGTTATACAAGTGGTCAATTGGCCATAAAGAGGTTTGGTTGGATATGTTTATTGCCAGTTGGTCAGCTAGATATTTGCAGCTGGCAATGCCATTTAGTTTTGCTGTAATGCAGGGATTCACCAGTGTTTATTTTGTCTGTGAGCTTGTGCTGTCCACAGGTGATTAATTGTCCCTAGATTGAAGTGTTTTTCAGCAGTTGTGTTTTCACCCGTGGTTGTGGTCGTAGTTTCCCAGGTTAAGAATGAAGTGATTCTCAGAGTGTCTCAAGTTCCTGTACAGTCGTGTGGTGAGTTTTTTGAATATCTGTGTGTGAGTCTCAAGGCAGTATTCTCTGTGAAGGTCGACAGTGTGTGTGGACTGTGGTGCACTTCGTTCTGTATCACCTGTAGGTGGCACAGGTGGTCAGAGCCACGTAACCCCAGACTGCAGCTGCATGTATCATCATGGGTCTAATCAGTATCATGTACACGGACCTCGATACCCTCCTATTCAGTGTGCTTTACCTGTTGAGCTTAGAGTAACACTGTTTGAGCCTTGCATTTGCTCAGTTGGCCTGGCACTGAAGTATTTGACTTTCACACTGAAACGTATTGGGCGTGTGTGTAGTGTTATTTGTCTGCAGTCTTAATGTGGGGTCCTGCCCACTCATCTCGTATAGGGTGCCTAAAGGATGCTGCATTCTCAAAATGCTATACAACAATTCAAGCAAACAACATTAATAGTTTTTATTACAAATAAGAAGCTTGACAATGCTTAACCTGGAATTTACAATGGTGTCGCAAGCAATAGGCGACATGCAGTATAAATCCGAGTCCTTTGCTATATGCAATGTTCGTGCAAGTTTGACACACAGTTTGTGGATCACTAATAACAGTTATTGTAGCATTCTGCGCTAGGCCTGTCCGTATACTGTCCTAATCCTGTCCAAATACTGAGTGGCCGTGGCTGGCAGGAGCGGCACTTATATTCTCTTTGTCTAGGGGCCTGCTCCTGTCGTGGTGTGGTCCTTGCCAGTGGGCTATTGGCTGACGGTGCGTTCACTGCCTTCTTTGCTCTTGCGATCTTAATTTTCATTCCAGAGCTGGTGGGTATGCCAGAACACTTAATGTTTGTGCAGTTGTTATGGTTTGTCAGTGAACAGAACTGCTTCACACTTGTCAGCATTTGCTTTAACACACTGTCGTTCCAGCTAGGCAGTTTTGTTTGCAGTTGCGAACTATGCCTGATGGTTTCCAGTCTTGCACTAGGATGGTAGTGTCATCTGCGTAGATGGTTGCCATTGTATTTTGTTCAGTTGGAAAGTCATTGACGTAGAGATTAAACAAGAGGGGCCCTTGGATGCTGCCTTGGGGTACTCCCACTTGTATACTGACTGTTTGCCCTGAAAGTCGGTGTTGAAGCTTCTGTGGGTGAGATATGAGTGTGTAAGATGTATGAGCTCGTCGGAGAGACTAGCAGTGCAGAGTTTGCGAATGAGACGATTGTGCCGTAGATGACTGAAGACCAGGAACAGCGCTCCTGTAGCTTAGTTGGTGTTGGGGGTGTGTGTAATATGTTCTACTACACGGAGGAGTTGTTGTGTTGTGGAGTGGTGATTGCTGAATCCAAATTGCTCCAGTCTCAGCGAGTCATTGGTGTTGCAGTGCATAGTAAGATGTTTGAGAATCATCTTCTCAACAATCTTATTCAGGGAGCTCAGCAGGCTGATGGCTCCGTAATTTTGCGATAGGGAGTGGTATTTCCCTGGCTTCCTTAACATCAGGACAGGGAAGTGTTGATGTTGTAGAATGGTATTCGTCATATGTGTGAGATGCTCTATAGCTTTATTCGTGAACTCCTGGGTGACATGGTTTTGAAAGTGATTGGAACCAGGAGCTTTTCTAGCTGGTTTGTGCTTAATAACCTGTGTAATTTCATGTGTAGCAGTATGTATTGTTACATTGCACTTGGGCTGGGTTACAAGCCATGTAACCTCCCGGTCCATTTCAAGTAGCAGTGCTGGATTGGAAGGAGCCAGATTCAGTGTGAATGATGTTCCTAGTGTTCTGGTCATCAGCTCATGCTGGTCTGTAAGGCATTTGTAAACTTGGTGTTTAGTATTTCTTCTTGGTGGAGTGGACAGCTATTTGCCACACTCCAGGTCATGTGGTGTGCAGCCCTGCGAGTGTATTGTCCCAGTTTGTGGTTTTAAAAGTTTTAATTTAGCCTGTATGATCCCCTGGAGCCTGCTAATATGCTGTTTGTACAGCCAGTTTCATTTCGTGTGTTTGTGATTGCCCTAGTTTGCGTGTGTCTTCTGTGATATCACGAGTGTCACAATCTGGCCCAGACAGAGTTGACTTGGTGTTGTCTGGGACCGGCAGTGTTGTCATCAGTACAGGGGCAGTTTCTAGCATTGCAGGTGTGGGTTGTGGTTCTGTTGTTGTGGGAGTGTGCCATGAGTTTGTGCAATCTGTTTTGTTGCATACATACAGTGATACATGGTCCCTTGTGAGTTTTGTGTTTGGCATATGGTGGGGAGTGACATTCTACAAATGTCTTGTTTAGCTTGCCGAGGCAAGTGTAATTGTGTATTATGACCAGTGGGAAGCCAGTCGGTGTAGTGTTCTGCGTAGCGGCTGGGGTAGTGTTGTGTAGTTGAGGTGCTGCAGAATTCCCTCATATTACCGATGCTCGGAACTGGTGTTGGTAAAAGCACGCTGCATTTGCCGTGTGAGTCAGTAGGCTCAGTTGTTCATGTATGTTGCTGCTGATTGCATTTTGGACCCACCAGCTTCCAAGGTCCATCTTTGTTCCACGGAGCTGTCACTTCCAGCTCGAGGACTGCTGTGGTGATATTGAGGGCCTCTCTAGTATATTCACTGGTGGTGTGACTGGTGTTGATGTTGCTTTTGCTGTTGTGTTGCTTTCACCCGTCAGTTGGACAATGAGCTCATGCTGTCTCCGAGCCATTGCTTCTTGATTTGTGGCAGCAAAGTCCAGATTTAGCTGGTTCATCACTTACTGATAGGTGGCAAAGCAAGACAGAAACATCGAAGGGAACAGATGGCACTCCTGCCTCTTGTGCTGCAGTCTTGCTATGGGTCGTCGGATCAGATCTGCTCGGTGGATCTGCCGTCTCCCAGACATAAGGATACTTTTAAGGATAGAATATGGATATGAGACAATTTTACTTTTTCGTCTAAAAAGACAATTTTGCTTTTTTAGTGTACATACAGAAGAGGGGAGTCCTTATGACTCACTTGTGCAAGATGCAATGCACAGTGCAAGAGAGGACGGGTGGAAGACAGCAGCCTGTACTGGACAGTGTTGTCCAATGTGAACGTGCCCCGGACACTGAAATACCCTATTAAAGAATGGGAGAGTCACACTGGGGAAGTTCCAACCACAGTTGCAGGAACTTTGAGCCAGAACTCTTGGCCACCTAGCTCTGTCAAGTGTGTAGCAGCGTGTGCTTGTTAGTGACACTCCAAAGAGTGTCCTGTGGCATCTACACCAGTTTTAGCGTATGTGTAACACAACAATGGGCTTGAACTGTTGATTTTCTCTTATCCTAGCAACCCTGTGGACTTCAGCAAACCTTTCTTGATCAAATTCAATTTCTTTAATTTCTTTCTCTGTAACGTAAGACAAGATGATGCTTGAAATGTTGTCCTTGAATTTAAATAGATCAAGACTACAGTCTGTCAATCTATCACTTTGTTAAAGTAATGTATTGCACAGGGTATTTAGGACTGATGAATGATGACCATCAACTACTGGAGCACATTTATTTAAAGTAGTTTGGATAGTGGGACGTTCATGTTGACCACTGGGTTTTTCTGCATGTGTATATTGACTGAATGGTGAGGTAGATTATGTTGCTACTGGACAGAGCAACTCTGGAAGTGGCTTCCATTTGGCCACACTTGCTGTTCTTAATGTTTTCTCTGTGCCGCAGATCCCTACTTCAGATATGTGCCAGGCTCCTACGGTGAAGACACATGTGACAATGCATCAGACATACACAGAACCAAGAAATGCTATGGACTTTAACTTGGTTTGTTGCAAATGATGTTGAAATATACTAGCCAAGCAAACAGAACAGCTTGATATCTTTCCTGTGTGTAAAAAGCTGTAATAATATATGTGTTTTACAGAAGAAGAAACTTCTCTCATGTAGTAGTGTGCACAGTAGTAGTCTGTTGTTGAGCCTTCAGCACTCAGCAGCATGCCAAAAAGGAGACACAGTCAGTAATACAAGGCATACAGGATACAGCTGGACACTGATTTGGAGATGGGGCGGTGAGATGGGGGGAGATGGGGGTGGGGGGGGGGGGGGAGCAGTTTATGCAGGTAATGAGCAAAAGGTGTTTTGACAATAGTAGCTAATGTACTGCCCTCATCAGAGAAAATTGTCATGTAAGTACCCAGGAAAAATTTCATTTGTGGTGAATGCCCCACAGAATGGCGAATCTGCAAAAATTTGTTAAGATACTTGAAAGGAATTAGTATTTTGTCATAATGAGTTCCAGCAGAAAAGGACACTGTCCATGAAAATGTGGTCAACTGTGAAGGTTACTCAATGCAGCAATCATTAATAATACTTTATTCAAGAAAAGTTTATGAAGAATTGAGCTGTTGATGAGAATACAGTGATACAGTGATACAGAAGGAACAGAAGGAATTTAGTTGTCAATACAAGAATATTAAGTTACTCAACAATAATTACAACACAGAATAAAATACATGTCTACAATCCAGAAGATTGAGATTTCGAGCCGGTGGCTGTTTTCTAGTCTTCAGTTCCTTGTCATCACACGCCAGTTAACTGCAGTTACATTGGCGGTATATCAAACACCAGAGTTGGCCACTGCTGCAGCAATTTCTATTGTAGCCTTCCCACCATGACAGTCCCACTTTGCACTGGCAGTTCGCCGTGCCTAGAGCCACTGAAAACCGTAAGTGAGCTGTATTTGAATCAAAATAACATGCCTTCAAGTGGTACTATGTGTTGTGAGAAATTTGAAGTCAGTGGCTGGCCAAAAAGTTGAGCGTTATTGGGCTTAGAATACTGAGTCAACAGACAACTCATTAGCGTTTTTACATTAATAAATTTTAGGCAACAAATGGTGGAAGACCGACAGGAATTAAGTGCAAAAGTAGATATCACAAATATCACAAATGGTAGCCTCCAACAGCATATTCAGGAATCTCACGAAGAGGAAAAAAAAAAAGGAGATAAATACAAAAATAACTAACTTGCTAACATTTTACCCATTTTACAAGAGTAGTTAAGTACTAAGATAAACGAACTATGTGATCTTGTAAGAAATGCTGGTTTTGAACAATTAAAGGAGGTAGGTCAGAATGTAAAACATATATGTAAGAATTAACTAAACAAATGTTTACAAAAGTAAATGAACAATTCTTAAGACACGCAAATGTGGTTACATGTGTTAGAGCAGGGTAAAAATTTGGACATAACAGCTTTACCAGGCTCCACTTTCAGAACTTTGGAGGCATGAGTAAGTGAATTAATTACTCAAAAGGTACAAGAAACAACAGATTTATCAGTCAGTACACTATGGTTCACAGTTGATTTAGGAAAAACAGAAGAGGAACTAGGTAAGCTCTGGGATGGACTTAATAAAACCAGAGATAAATTAAGTAAATGGAAATTTTATGAAAGCAATCGCCTTTCACCAGAACTATCGGAAGAATTAAATTTAGATGGAGAAGATTTAAGATTTATTTACACTCTCAACCTAGGAGGTGGTGCTAGTATTTCATCTGGAGGGCATCATAAAACACTACTGACACAATGTCTCTCACATGGCCTGGTGTAGTATTATTTAGTTAATAAGAGTATACAAGGATTTTATTTACATTGGTATTAATTATAGTCACACTACTTATTTATTCATGTGTTATTTAAAAATACCAGGTGACAAGAAAAGTGGAACTCAGAATATTGGGGACAGATTAACATACTATGCAAGGAAGAGATTGCACCAATAATAATCAAGACCCTCTTGAACGGAAAAGGAGGCCTCTACAATATCGACACTGTAAAGAAGAATATTACATAAAAACGAAGTACTAGGCTAGACGAACAACTGCTTGTCACATTCTGGGATTCTTATATACCCTACAGATATTGCAAGTATCTTCAGATTTCGTACAAACAGTAGCTCAAGTAGCATTTACTGGTCTCAAATAGATTACTAATTGGTATGAAGATCATTAGGCCACTTGCTGTACTTTATGTTTTCCCTGTGCAGCAGATTACCACCTCAGAGTTGTGACAGGCTCCTTGGAAGAAGACATTCTTGACAGTGCTTAAAAAAGTCATGGAACAAAAGAAACCTGATAGTAGGGTGTGTTCTAATCTGTAACTCTGTTCATTGCAAATGTTGTCAAAATGTGCTTATCAAGCAGACAGAATTATTTGAAGTCTTTCTTGTGTGTAAAAAGCATTACAATGTTTGTCGTTTACAAAAGAAGAAATTTCTCTCATTTAGTAGGGTGCACAGAAGCAGCCTGCTGTAGAGTTTCCAGCACTCAGCAAAAATGAAAAAGCAGTGATATGAAGCATACACGGTGTACCCAGATGTCAATTTGGGAAAGAGGGAGAGAGAGAGACAGAGAGTGAGGGGGGGGGGAGGGGAACAGCAGGGGGAGCGGTGGAGAGAGAGAGAGAGAGAGACAGAGAGAGAGAGAGAGAGAAAGAGAGAGAGAGAGAGAGAGAAGGGTAGCTTGTCAGACCATGACTTTTTTTTTATTTGTTTTCTTTTTTAAAGAACCAGTTTCTCTATCAACTCTTCTACAGTTGAATGATGCATCTCTACAACATTCTTATTAGTATAAAACCCTGTTTGTACTGTATAATTTCTTCTGGGTCATATTCTTTTAAAAACATGTACTGAATAAGATTCGAGGTCAGGTTATACAGGACATGGTTCACAATATTGCAGCATGCATTCTTTGATTCCAAATGGCACACAGTTTTCTTCATTAATTCCTCATAGTTACCATCCTTGATAGCAGCTGCAGCCAACACCAGTTGGCCATTTTTATGTATTACACATACATGAACTGAGTGTACCAGCCAGGATTAGGGAGAAAATAAAAATGGGTTTAAAAAATGAAAGAAAAGTAGTTGAAATTGGATTTTATTGCTTTCTTTTCAGATTGATGATTAAACATTTCAATATAAATTCCTATTATTACTCTATTGAAAACAATAACCCATTCTTACAACTACTTTATTAGTGCCTCTTTTCATGCCCTGCCAGCAATGCACCTGAAAGAATCTTGTCCATCTGCCAGTTCATTTGGGCAAAATTAATAAAAAATTTAGGAGACAAAAGAACTGAGAAATTAGTGAAGATTACAATTTTCTGCATGCTTCCAAAAAGTAGTTAATAGTACTTTACTCCCATGACAATTCTACATCAAGTTAGTTTCTTTTTGCTGGGAGTGTAAATGTTATTTTAGTTGCATTTCTTAAATTGCAAGAAAAGTTAAAACACAATATTAATAAAATAAATTCTTGTGACACTATATATTTGCCTTCAGTAAATATGATGGCTCTCTTTAGTTCGTGTAAGGTTAACTATTAACATTTTGTATGTTAATTGAATTTTCATATTAGATTTTTTTTACAATGGGTTTAAAAACGCAATCTTTTTGGGTAAGG
This sequence comes from Schistocerca piceifrons, assembly GCF_021461385.2. Classification (NCBI taxonomy): domain Eukaryota; kingdom Metazoa; phylum Arthropoda; class Insecta; order Orthoptera; family Acrididae; genus Schistocerca; species Schistocerca piceifrons. The sequence goes on along the minus strand of NC_060139.1, from coordinate 1,122,842,322 downwards.
TTAAATTACAACAACTCTGGTACCAGCAGCTCTACTTTGGCCTGAGTTCACAAAATTTTGAGAAGACCAATTCCGGAACAATACATGTCTAAAAGTCATAAAAACACCAAAACATCAGGAATCCAATATATTTACTCAGAATATGAACAAGATAGTAATAGCAATTTATTCATTCTGATGTGCAAAAGAATTATTCCAGCTGTGTTTAGAGTTCTAACATTCTGAATTTTCATTTGTTTTATTGCTGCTTATTGCTTGAAGTTGATTCGTACATAACTACACTTGTATTTTTATGGACAGAAAAAAGGTTTCACTGATTTTTCTTTCTGTTTATTCATTAATATCACGTTTGAGCATAAAAATGTGTATGAAAAGTAATAACTGTGAGCAATTTTTTTTTCAGTCATAAGCAGGCAAGTTGAAAGGCTTCTCTTTTTAGATACAGAAAGATTATAAAGATTAAAGAACATACAGTTGAGATACAGACTCCAAAAACTACACAAATTTGGCACCCAAAACATTTACACCAAATTGGTAGGAGCATATAATTTGACAGAAAAGGCCTAAGGCTATCAAACAAAAAGCACAAGAAGACAGCACAGTTGTCGGCCAAATCTGTTGATTAAATTGTGAATTGTGACTGGTTAAAGATGGGCTCTCAAAGTCACACAATGAATTTTCTGTCATTTTTGTAGTCTTACGGCTCTTATAGTTTGCATTTAAAAATGTCAACGATAATATCTTCTAATTCAGCACAAAAAGTTGTTTAAGTGCACACAAGCAAGGGCTTGTAAACTGAAAGTATCTTTCACAAAAGTTATCCAAAGTTCACACTTTGGCACGTGTGTAGGTGGTGCAAACTCGGGAACCCTATTCACGAGAGGCTGTAGAAATGAACCAAAGGAGATTTGGAGCTGAATATTAGTACATATCCATTCAAGACATTGTGGAACCTTCTGATAAAATTTCATTACATTCACAAATGGTCCAGCAGAGACTCCTGTTACACTTGAAATGGAATGAGCCAATTTTCAAACTGTCCATGTACTCCACACCCTAACAAGGACTGTACAGGTGGAGCAGAAAGTGCGCTGCAGTCACAAACAATATTCTTTATTTATTCAGAAATGTATTCCATTAGAAGTGATTTTAAGGCGGAAATCAGTTTTTAAGCACCAGACTGTGATTCTCTCTGCGTATGTAGGTTCGGAGGAATGATGGTGAGACAAGAATTGAGGTTACAGGATGATCCAGGAAGTGGGGTGGGGGGGAGTGAAGGTGGAGGGGAGGGATGTATTGTAGGATCACAGTTAGATGGAAGAGTATACCAAGTAAGGCTGGGTTCAGTATTAGTTTTGAGTTGGTAGCAAAAAAGTGTTTCCACTTTAGGAAGGAGAGTAGGTCTTTAACAAGCTCAGAATGACTGAATTTGTGAATGTGGCAAAAGATAAGCCCCTTTGAAATGAGGCTTTTGGAGGAGAGGTTCACTACTATGTTACAGGACTGTTTAGGTGCTGGGTTCGGTAGGATGGTGGGCGGGAGCTTGTGAGATTGTAGCATATGTAGTTCTGCAAGATGGAGTCAGGCATCTATTAACTGATGTAAAGGAGGTTTGACAGAGATTTTTGTAGTGGTGCCGGATTGTGGTAGTCCAATATAAGTGTACAAAGTGAATAGACTTTACAGTTTTTAAGGTGGCACTGTGCATGCTGCTCTTGTTCCTTCAGTACGTGGGTTTCAAATTTGGCAATGTGATGTAGTAATTGGTACAGCAGAGTGGAAATATTTTACAGGCAGTGATGAGGTTGTGAGAAAATGTTTAGGACTCAGTTATATATTGTGTAGGGCTGAGTTGGTGAGTGCTGTGGAATGACAGAATTATAACATAGAATCACTGTGGAAAGCTGTTTGGGACCAATTCCACAAACTAAGCAGCAACACAGAAACAAGTTATGTGGGAGTGGGTTCGGTATAGGGGTAGGGAAACTTTTCTGTATTTACACAGATGGAAGGAACTAAAATTGATTGTGGAGAAAAAAATAGTAACAGAGCATTAAAACATATGGGAATATTCTGAAAACTGGAAAAAGACAAAACCAGATTAAGTATAGCAAAGGAAGGATAAAGCTACATGAAGCACAGTAGTAAGACATCAAGATGTAAATAAGACCAATAAGAAAACTGGATGAGATTAAGATGAAGACAGGAATAGAAATAAATAATAATACAATAACAGTGTGAAATGCATGTTGGTATGTAGGTATGAGTGAAGCAGGCAGCAGTTGTAAATGGGTTGGGCATGGTCAGTATCTTGCCTTTTCGTTATGATGCACTGTAAAGCCTGTCACACAGCTTAAATGGTAAGAAGACACAGTGCTGCCAATGTACTACCAATTCACACGGGTCCATACTGTACCCTATAGCAAACAAAAAGTGAGATACCAACTGACCTGAATTAGGAGTTAACATAAGACTAATACCAATTAAAATCAGTGGCTTAACAGAAAGGTTCATTTTCTTCTACCATAAAACAAAGAATGAAAATAGTCATCTACAAGCATCACGGCAGTAAAAATATTCCTCAGGATGGATGTATTTATGTGTGACATAATGTGGAATTCACAAACTGATTTAGTAACTGATTTGAAGTTTTATTTTTCCCAGAGCATTTTAATGCACTGGAGGCCACTGACGCCAATAATTTTTGGACTGGTTGCATACCAGTCTCTGCCCACCAGGTCTGTTGGGTGCTATGAAGGTCACAACTGTTGCTGTGGCAGAACACTGACATTTCCTTGAAAGTGAAGGTTTCATTCTTATTTTTGCCCTCGCTAGTTTCAACACTATCTGATTTTTAACAATTAAAATCTTAATTTCAATATAAGATTAATAAAAGCCAGTTGTCATGTCATTTCCTTTTTTCATTTATTATTAATACAACAACATACCAGTCATCGTACAGAGCAATAAGTTAAGTCTTCATGAATTTCCTTCTTTTCCTCGTAGTACATTTACTAAATTTAGCATATGCTGCTCTAGTTAAAAGGTTTAATTTCACATTTTTGTAAGAAAAAATATCCTTCAGCCTGTCACGCAGAATTGCTCACTGAACAGCTAGCTAATTAATGCATCAATACCCATTTGTGACACATCAGGAAGGTAACAAGTTGTGTACCTGGGATTCTATCTGCTTTTATAGTTTGCTTCTCAGTTGGTCTTACTAGGATGATTAAGGTGTGTGCATCCTGTATGTGGATGCACAAGGAGTTGGCTGTGGTCCGCGAACAGCTTGAGGCGCTTCTGGCTACAATCGGTCACCTTCAGACTGCTGTATCAGGGTACAGTGGTAGTGGAGAATCTGGCGTGTTGTATGGGACACCTCAGGTGTCACTTGTTCTGCCCATGGGCTCTGCTAACCAGGCACCTCCTAGTGTACATGATGCAGTGGATTCACCCTCACCGCAGGGTGAGTATAGGGAGGTAATGCATTTGCATCAATCAAGGCGGAGAGCCAATGAGGAGACCGGTCGCTTGGCCTCACCCATTCGCCCTTTAAGTAAATATGTGGCTGCTGCTTCAGTAGGATATGGGCAGGCCCACAGGAGGAGGAGTTTACTAGTTATTGGGAACTCCAAAATTAGGTGCGTTGTGGAGCCCCTTAGACAGACACTGTTCAGGGCTGGAAAGAAAGACAATGTGCATTCGGTAGTGTCTCGGTGAGCCTCATCCAAGATGTGGAGGCAGCTCTGCCTGCAGCTATCAAGCATGCAGGGTGCAGTTGTCTGCAAGTTGTGGCTCACATTGGCACCAATGATTTCTGTCGCCATACTCAGTTCATACAGGACAGGTGGCGGGGGGGTGGGAGGGGGGGGGAGGAGGGGGGGGAGGAGGAGGAGAAAGAAATGGTGGTGGTGAAGACTGCTAGACTTGGTGTGGGGTGCAGGCAGAGCTCACAATTTGCAGCATTGTTCCCAGGGGTGACTGGGTCCTTTGGTTAGGAGCCGAGTGGAGGGTCTCAACCAAAGGCTTCGTTGATTCTGTGATTGTCTTGACTGCAGATTTCTAGACTTGCATTATCTGGTGGGGATTTGTAAGACTCCCTTTGTCAGGTCAGGGGGTGGTCTACATGAAGGAAGCAGATTGCTTATGAAGTGCACATGAGGGTTTTTTTGACTAGACAGTAGTTTGAAGTACTCTGAAGAACACTCCCCAGTCAATACGCAGCAAAGGATGTCAGACCACTTTAGGTCTAAAGAAACTTCGACTGTCAACATTTTATCAGTAAACCGTCAAAGAATTCATAACAAAATTTCTTGAATTGCCTGCCCTACAGGAAAGCTCTCATGCTCAAAGTATTCTTGAGACCAACAGCTCACTGCAACCTAAAGTGGAAAGATCTGAGAGATTTAGAAAGTCAGGGAACATATGTCATAAAGACAGATTAGACTCCAAGGCAGGGGGAGTGTTCACTGCAGCTGACAAAAATATTACCTCTATTGAGGTTGAAGTGGAATGCGACAGTGAAGTTATCTGGTCTCGTATAACAGACGGATGTTTTTAGTGGCGACCCTATTCCACTGTGACAGTTCTCAAAACTTCAAAGAAAGACCACAGTCAGTTGCGCATAAATTCCCAGACCATGCAATACTTGCTGGAGGTGACTTTCACCTATTGAGTATAGACTGGTATATCTATGGATTCATTGCTGAGGATACTGACAGACAGATGGCCAAAATAATTTTGAAAACATTTTCTGAAAACTCTTTTGAGCAGTTAGCTTGGTAGCCCATACGCAATGGAAATATTTTAGATCTTGTAGCTACAAACATGCCAGATCTTACTGACAATATTAGTATAGAAATGGGGATTAGCAATCATAACTAGCAATTAACCATGGTTATGAAAGATATTACATCAAGTAAGAAGGCTAGGAGAGTGTTTCTTGTAGATAAGAGGCGATAAGCAGTTGTTAGCATCTCACTTAGCCAGTGAATTAACGTCACTTAGTTCCAGTAAGGTGCAAGTAGAGGAGTTACAGGTAAAGTTTAAACAGATTGTAAATCATGGTCTGGAGAGTTATGCACCTTGTAAGTGGATAAAGGATGGAAAAGCCTCTCCATGGTTTAATAATGAAATTTGGAAGATGCTGTGGAAGCAGAGGTTATTGCACCCTCAGTTCGAAAGAGACCGCAAAAATGACAACAACAAAAGGTTAATAGAGATTCGTATGTTTGCGAAAAGATCTATGTGCAAAGCATACAACAACTACCACCGTGATACCTTAGCAAAAGATCTTGCAGAGAACCTGAGAAAATTCTGGTCCTATGTAAAATCACTAAGTGTGTCTTACACTTCTGCTCAGTCCCTTGTTGAACAGTCAGGTGTGGCAGTTGAAGACAGCAAAATGAAAGCTGAAGTTTTAAATTTCATATCCAAGAAATCATTCATGCAGCAAAATCATACAAATATACAGTCATATGACCATCGGACAGGCTCCTGGCGCAGAGAAGCAACTGAAAGATTTAAAAGCAAATAAGGCACTAGGTCCGGATGTACTCCCAATTTGGTTTTACAAAGAATACTCCACAGCATTATCCCTTATTTAGCTTGCATTTATTGCGAATCTCTTGTCCAGCACAAAGTCCCAAGTGGCAGAAGGGTAAAGGAACACACCTGCAAAATTACAGACGAATATCAGTAACTTCAGTTTGTTGCAGAATCCTTGAACATATTCCCAGTCTGAATATAATAAATTTTCTTGAGGCTCTGAATGAAGGTACAAGCATATGGAATAAGTTCACAGATATGTGAATCGCTCGAAGACTTCTTAAGTAATAGTACCCAGTATCAGGGACAATGGTATCATTACGAGTGCTCCAGGTACGTGTGATACGATCACTGTTGTTCTCTATATACAGATAAATGATTTAGAGGACAGGATAGGCAGCAATCTGGGGTTGTTTGCTGATGATGCTGTGCTGCATGGCACTGTACTAATTAAAAGCTATCAACTGAAAACTTCACTATTATACGAGATAGGAAATTTAGAATGAGCTGAGCGGAATAATCTGAAGCAGTGACACCACCCACCGGAAAGCATTCCATTATCTGTGAGAAGATATTTTGATTCACTGGAAAATAATTCAATTAAAATATATACACACTTAAAGTTTGGAACCAGGCACACTATTTTCTTTTGTGTCATAATATCTGTTTACTTCTGAAGTTCGCCTGTGTATTATCATAGACATTATTTTTGTGGACTGAATGGCATCCTTTATTAATATGTAAAGTAATTAATTAAAAACTTAATAAAATTAACATAAGGCATTATACATTTAAATATGACTGTCTAACTTTTAGCTGGCGTGTTCCTAACATGGATGAATAAAGTGGTTGCATGAATTTTTGTAATGTAATAATCCACAACATATTTCATAAACCCAATTTTGTTCTGAGTATACAGCCCATCCAAAGTAGTAAAACTTAACCTAGTCATTTTCAAAAAATTTTGATAAAAACTTTAATTTTTTTATCACTTACCTGCAGCAGTAAAGGTTCACTATTCACTGTCAACATTTTTAGTTGTTGGTGTTAATGTATGGGGACTATAAACAGAAAGCAGGAATGACGTGACAGCTAGCTTATATTCATCTTACATTTAAAATAACATTTTAATTGTTATGTCTACCACAGTTTTGAAACTCGTAGAGGTGACAACAAGAATGAAATCTTCACCTCTCAAGAAAATGATCAGTGTTACACCCACCAACCAGTAGTCACTTTCCTGGCACCTGGCAGGGCCGATGGGTGAACACTGTCACACAGCCGGTGCGAGAATGGTTGGCCTCAGTGGCATCTAGTACTTCGTAATAAAGGGTGTAAAACAGGATCACACTAGTCCAGCCCATCAACACAGAAACGCTGTTATTACTAGACCAAATGGTTAGTGGTTTTTGTTTTACTTAAATGTTTGACAGTTGGAAACAATAGGAAAAACTATATGGATCTTAGTGCAGCTAGAAAGACTACCTTGATACACAACTTATTTCTCATATAGACATAAAATCATGTTAATACTGAGAAACAAATATGCTTTCAGTTTTTGTCTTATCCTTGTCCGGGGATGCAATTTTCAGCTCCTTAGTGACTCACTGAACATCCCTCAGAAAAGTCTAATACATTCGAACTGTGGCATCTCAACTCTTGTTTGTATTATCTCCATTCACTAATACTACTTTGACATGCGTGTAGAAATGCAAGTGTCAGTTGTGAAAAGCTTAAAATGCTGTAGGAGGGACAAATAAAATTGCAGATCAGTTACTAAATCCATTTACAACTCCACATCATGTCATACAAAAATGTGCACATCAGGAGCAATGTTTTTACTGGCTGTGATTCTTGTGAATTGCTCTTTTCCTTCCTTGTTTTATGGTGTAGACATATAGTTGTAAACATATAGTACGTTGACAGTACTGTCTCTCCTTTCCTGTTATGCTGTGTGACACTTTACAGTTCAGCATATCAAAAGGCAAGGGATTTTGCAACTTATGCCACTGAAAATGTGAGACTATATGTCTGGTGCAGGCAGGAGCAGAAAATACAATGATGTTGAAGAGAAGTGGTGAGATTAGTTTGAAGATCCAGAAATAAACATATCAGTCTTAGCATGCGGAGATGATAGTTGTGTGTGTGTGGGGGGGGGGGGGGGGGGGGGGCGGGCACGTGCGTGCGTTCCCTGTCACATATCTCTTTTGTGTATCCGGAGGTGGACTCTTTCAAAAAATTTAATTTAGTATTACATAAACGTCAATCAAAAATAAATATAAAATTAGACTTTATTACAAATCATATGACACTGTTCCCTGATTACATTAACATTGCATTGGATTTCTCAAATTTAAAGAACTTTTCTATGAATTATATAACATAGAATGCATTATTAATCATGTACAAACAAAACCAGAAAGACATAACTTGAACAAATCAGACTATATTTCAAATTTCTCTGCCTTAAAAATTAAGTAAGACAATAATACGATTATTACACAAAATTTTCTTCTTCTTACTTTCAAATAACGTGTTATTATCTCTTAGGAATCTTTGTTACTTCCAAGCAAGTTAAAAGATTTCAGTGCTAGTTCTATTTCACACATTTCTGTACTACAGAAAAATTCATCAGATCATAATGTGGGTCACATTTTCTTCTTATATTATGGTTGTGGTACATTTGATTGTGAGAAAGTTATGATTGAAGAGAGAGAATGTTTGGTTGTGGTCAATGTCCTCACTTTCTTAAAAAGGCTAAGACAGGAGATTTCTCGGGTGATGGGACACATGTAACTCTTTAATAATCTCATTTTGGGTGTAGACATTTTTCATTGCCCATTAACTGCCTTAGAAAACATTCACAAATCCACAAGTAAATGAAAATATTTCATTCATATTAGGAATTATTCTGATGGCAAGTGTTTCAGAGCACATACTTTTAATTTTCTAAATTAGGAGCATGTGCAACTCCCAATTTTGCTACAATCAACACAACACATCACTATTATCCACCTATACTATACAGCTTGATAATGGCATCCCCTTGGGGATAATTTTCTGGAGAAGAAATGCTTTCCCTTTTGGATTTCCCAGTTGGTGAATACTGAGGAGGAGGTCACCAGAAAAACATTTCAATTTTGTAATGGAGGGAAGATTGAGGGGAGGGGGCAGGGGTAACATTATAAAGGGAGAACAATTTTTGACAACAGCATGCAGAGCCAAATGGATGCAGATTGCAGCAGTTATACGAAAACAAAAAGATCTGTACAGAAAAGACAAACAAGAAGAGGTGAACCAAATAAGTCTTGGCCTTCAAAGTAACCACTGTTAGCTACAACACACTTCTGACATCAGTTGTAAAGCTGTTGGAAACTGTCAACAAATTTTCTTGTGCAATCGCTCAAAGCACTGTGGTCACACACCGTTGCATATCTGTGGCATAGCAGGTGATGAGGCCTGGTGCTACCTATAAGATCCTGAGACCGAGTGACAGTCCGTGGCACAATGTTTGTTGTCTTCCCCACCTCCCAAAAAGAGGTCTTCTGTCAAAATCCAAGATTAAAGGATGTTGATTGCTTTTTTCAAAAGCAAAGTCTTGATCATCATGAATTTCTGTCTGAGGGAGGTGAGGGAAATGTCTGTCACTCAGTCTCTGGATCGTACTGGTAGCACCCGGTCTCACCTCCTGTAATGATGCGATAAATCCAACAACGCATGACCACGTTACTTAAAACTATTCCACAAGAAGTGTTTATGAACAGTTTTCAATAGCTTTACAAGTCCGCCCCGGTAGCTGAGTGGTCAGCGTGACAGACTGTCAATCCTAAGAGCCCGGGTTAGATTCCCGGCTGGGTCGGAGATTTTCTCCACTCTGGGACTGGGTGTTGTGTTGTCCTAATCATCATCATTTCATCCCCATCGATGCGCAGGTCGCCGAAGTGGCGTCAAATCGAAAGACCTGCACCAGGCGAACGGTCTACCCGATGGGAGGCCGTAGCCACACGACATTTCAATTTTTATAGCTTTACAATTAGTGTCACAAATGTGTTGTAGCTAATGGTGATTACTTTGTAACTCTCATTTTCTTTATTTTCTGAGACCATTCATCGAACTTTTTGGATGTACCTTGTATATTTCGGAGTATAATAGCACACTATAATGCATAATGGTGATAGGTTTTCATTATCATGTTCTTGTGTTTAAAAAGATGGTTTATGCCACCTTACCTTATGTAAACTGCCTTTCAAAAGAGCTGCCCTGTCTTTCATTTTCTTGTACTTCCCAACAAATCCTTCAATCTGCCACTAGAACAAAACAAGAAAGAAAATTGTTGTGAACAAAACCACAGGAATTTGCCCAAGTATTCTATCTATAGTAAAATTAACTTGAGGAAGCTGCTTGGTCCAAAACTATTTGTAACCACCTGTCAAAAGCCTAAATAGCCATCTTTCACAGTGAGGACATGCATGGAGAGTGTCAGTGAGGTTCCAGAAGGTACCAACAGGGATGTGGACCCACTCCAGATCCACTATCGTGGCCAAGTGTGCTATGTTTCACAGCCGAGGGCCAAAGATTCATGGCAAAAACAGTATCAAAGTTGTCACCGCATATTCTCAACTGGGTTTTGAATTCAGCCTTAGGGTAGAGGAGGGGGCAGGGAGTGGGTAGGGGGAGGCAGGGGAGCATGAGCACAGTGAACTCCCTCTGGTGCTCGTGGTACCACACACTTACACTACGAAGTGTGTGACATACTCCATTGTTCTGCTGATAGACGCTATCTTGCCAAGGGAAAATAAATTGCACGTATGAGTGGATGTGGTCCCCAAGGATTGATGCTTACTTGTGTTGAACCACTGTGCTTTCCAGAATGATGAAATCACCCGGGGGAGACCACATAAATATTCGCAACACCATAAACCCCCTCCACCGGCCTGAACCCTTCAACATTTGTTGCAGTGCCATACATGCCAAAAGCCGTCTGTCTGATGGAGCATAAAACACGATTCATTTGAAAAGGCCATCTTTTGCCACTCAGTGGCATGCAAATTCTTGCCTTTCTCGATGATGGACAGCAGCCAGAATACGTGCATGAACCAAACCATTGTTGCAGAGGCCCATATGCATCAACATTTGTTGAACGGTCATTGAGGAGACACGGTTGGTAGCCCCTTGGTTCATCTGGCCGGTCAGTTGCTCAACAGTTGCATATTCATTCACCCACACATATCTTTGCACCACAGTTGCCTGCATGCCGGTTTTGGATGGCACTAATTCGCCATGCACTGTATACTTTCACCACGGTGGCACGTAAACAGTTTACAATCTTAGCATTTTTGGAAATGCTTCTACACTTGGCCCAAAAACCAATGATGTCCAATAAATAGCTCTGTTTCAGCATTATGACAACATCTGCACTCTTTTCTGCATCACCCCTTGACCCACTTTATATATACTCCAATGCTAATGGTGGCATCTGCCGTCTGAAAGCGGTTACTGCATGTTGATATAAAACATAGGCAGTGCTCACATTAATGTGACTGAACTGTGTATAAAATTACAAAGAGACAGATGGGGTGGGCAGTACTTACCTTTAGAAGGTGGAATTTCAAGTACTGCTGATGGACACTTGTAAGTGTATGGGGCGAAAAAAAAAATATTTGAATTCATTAGTTTCCTGATGTCTGAGGGACCTCTTCCAATCATCCCCAAGCTATCAATCTTTCCTCCTTGGGGAACATCAAAGTTATGAGATATCTCCCTTCCTCATTCCCCCTCATTTTGTGTGTGACAATCAGCAGCACTGGCAATTTCACCTCCTAAATATAAGTAGTGGTCGGCCATAGTGTATCACTGGAATTATATATTTTTCTGCTAGCAAAAATTACATCCCATACAGAATTGCAGTCAAATAACATTAGATATAATTTTTATTTACCAAGCAGCTGTAGATACAGGCATACACAGTGAAGTATAACAGCGCCATTTTTCGGGTTCTTTCCAATGAAGAAAGTACAGAAGCAGGAATAGTAACTGAAATTAAATGGAAAGAATGAAAGGAAAAACAAGTGCTCTTACTGAGTTGTTCACCTCCTCCTTGCTCCAGGAACTCTTGAGAACTTTTTCTATTTAATCTCAGTATGCATTGTTTCATCCAACCTGTCTTCTCATTTCAAATAAGGAAAATCCAGGATGGAATATAACAATATTATGGAAATAAAAGTCACCACTCGCCGTATGGTAGAGATGTCTTCCTTGATGCTTGGTAAGCAGTTTCTATCAATATTTGATATAACACTTATATGTTTGCCAACATAGGAGATTTCAAAATACAGGGTGTACATAAAGTCTAGGAACAGTTTCAATTATTTATTGCACAGAAACCAAACACTGTACAGATATCACACATATGTCATTTTGAAGATAAACACTGAAAGTTTTTTTCCTCTATGTTTAGAACCAAGTACGGTAAGAAGCCAACAACAAGAAAGGTCATGTACCACCGGCACAACAAATTCGTTATGACAGGTAGCTTGTGCCTGACGAAGAGAAGCGGACATCCTAGTGTGAGTGCAGTGAATGTGGAGCACTTATGAGAGATATTCATAAGGAGTCCTAGGAAATCAGCGCATCGTGCATCCTATGCTCTGGAAATTACTCCTATGACAGTGTGAAAAGTCCTGCTACAGAAGCTGTCTATGAAACCATTAAAATTGGAGCTAGTGCAGAACCTCAATGCAACGACAAAGACCAGCATTCTGAGATTTATTCACAGTTGTAACAAGTGAATGGGGTGGGTATGGCATTGTTGAACACTTCATTTTTAGGAACCAAGTAACTTTTCACAGTACTGTGAAAGTGAACAGGTACAACTGTCGAATCTACGGTATGAAGCATCCACACAAATGCACTGAATTTGAGCGTATTCCTCAAACATAGGTGCCAATGCTAAGGAAAAGGTAATGTGGGCTAGAGGGCAGAAGGAAGAAGTAGTAAACCAGTTCATTCAGAAACTCGGATATATAACTGTCAAGTGGGAATAAATAAAACTGAAACTGCTTTTAAGAGCTTAATTAAAAATTATTTAAATTTGTGGTATTCTTGTTCTCCTCTTATAAAAATCAATCTTAAAAGCCAACCTATAAAGAAAAACATTAAGTGGTACACAGATAAACTTATCAATATGAGGGAAAATATGTTATCATTGTACCACATGTATAAAAATTCTCATAAAGATGGAACGGAGCAGAAAGATGATTTGTACAAAGCATATCTTGAATGTAAGAGAACCTACAGAACTAAGCTTAGAATGGCAAAAAGAACAGCATACAAAAGATACACTGAAGGGGCTCCTAATAAGTGCAAAGCTGCATGGAATGCTGTTGCACAAGAGCATTGCAGGAATGATGAACATCGCATAGCTCTTGACCCGGATAAAGTTAATCATTTTTTCATGGACTCTGTAAGTTATATTACGAACAAAATTGAAACAACAACCACCAATGCAAGTGATCTACTTAAGCAACAACAACCTGCAAACAATACATTTACATGGAGGACAATCGCACCCACTGAGATTACAAAGGTAGTGGCAAAGTTCTCAAACTCCCAAGAGCATGGACTACTCTTGGTTGTCCAATTACATAATTAAAGAAACAGTGCATATAATTAGTGAACCATTGGCCTTTCTGTTTAATAGGTGTTGAAAGTTTGGAGTCTATCCTACAACTCTAAAAATATTAAAAGTTATCCCAGTGTATAAAAAAGGGGACAAACATGATCTCAAAAATTACCAACCAGTTTCAATAGTTCCCATTTTCTTGAAAATACTTGAATCTCTTATTTATAACCAACTGAACCACTACTTTGAGTCGCATAACTTACTCTCTAATAGTCAATTTGGCTTCCGCAAGGGAAAAAATACCACCACTGCTGTTCTTTCAATTGTGAATGAAGTAATAACAACCTTTGAGAATAAAAATAAAGCCTCACTTCCTTTATGTGATTTAAGTAAGGCATTAGACTGGATTTCTCGTGATATCTTAATTGCTAAACTCAAATTCTATGGCATACAAGATTCTGCATTGGCAGTAATTGAATCATACCTAAAAATTGGAAGCAGTTTGCCTATGTCAGAAACAGAGACTCACAGTTGCTAGAAGTTAAGACAGGAGTCCCACAAGGTTCTGTCCTTAGGCCCTTCTTTTTCATAACTGCAGTCAATGATTTACCTCATTGTATCCCCACTTTTGTTATTTGGTTATGCTGATGCCACAACTTTGCTTGCTCAGCACGAGAACATATCAGTTCTGCAAGATGACATGGAAGCAGCACTAAATTGGTTCTCACCAAATACACTGCTTTGCAATCCTTGTAAAAACCAACAGATTACACTGGGATTGTCAAAAGAGGTATAGGTGAAAGCAGTTAAAAGTCTAGGAATTCATGTAGACTTTAAGTTAATGTGGGAAACACACATCAACCACACCTGCGCAAAATTGTCTCGAGTTACGTATTTAATGTGGAAACTGAGGAGCCTGGTGACAAAAGAATATTTATGAGTTATTTATTTTGGACTCTTTCAGTCACAGATAGAATATGGACTGCTGATATGGGGACTCTCTCTTCACATCACTGAACTTCTAAAAATTCAGAAGAAAGTGATAAGGCCAATGAGCAATTCTGGTAGATCAGAGCACTGCCGACCACTGTTCATTCAGCTGAAAATATTAACCATTATTAATTTTTATATATACGCCTCAGAATTGTATGCAAATAACAATATAGCAGATTTTGAAATGGGGGAAAACATGCACCACCATAATACCAGAGGCAAAACAAAATTAGACATACCTAGGCACAGGCTGACAAGAACAGGGAATTCCCATCGAATCAATAGTCTAAAAATATTTAATAAACTTCCATTTTCTTCTCGGTCGGATCACATCAGTAGCTTCAAGATCAAGCTACTACATTGGTTACTAATCAGTCCTTTCTACAATGTAACAGAATTTATGAATATAAAATCAATCAACATTGATTTTTAAGGATTTCATTATGTGATGTCACTGAATGTATTTATCTTATGTTATGGTGTATGCTATCATCTATGGGCACTATTTGCAAAGCTCATTTAGCTTTAAGGTACTATTCAAGGAAAATGTTATATGATATCCATTTAAATTGCCTATTCCACCTCAGGTGGTCAATGGTGAACAAAGAATCTGAATCTGTACTGCAAAGGTAAATGTTTTTTGTGTTTTGTCACGTCAAAAATTGTATGGGCCATTCTTCTTCGCCAAGAGCACTGTCACTGGAAATTCCTACTTGTACATGTTGCAGCAATGGCTGATGCCTCAAATGAGATTGGACTCTCTGTTCATCTTTCAGCAGGATGGGGCTCCACCCCATTTTCATCGTGAAGTTCCTGGGTACCTGAAAACGGAGCAGTCACATCGATGGCTCGGCCATGCTACAGAAGGGGAAATCTGTTTCATGAAACGGCCCTCCCGATCACCAGATCTCACTCTGTGTGACTCTTTTGTGTATGTACTGCCTCTATATATGATGTGGCAGAGCTCCGGGAGTGAATACGGGAAGTGACTGCCACAGTCGACGATGCCATGCTGGGATGGGTAAGGCAAGAATTCGATTACCGTATTGTCATCTACCTGATCACTCATGGTTAGCATATCAAATGTTTATGGAAAAAAATAAACTTTCAAAAAGTTTCTCTTCGAAATGCAGTATGTATGGCATCTGTACAATGTTTAAATAAATAATTGAAAGTGTTCTTTGATTTTATGTACACGCTGTACTTGAACATACACTGTATGGCAGCACATTCAGGATAAGAGAATCAGGTGTAAACAATGGTATACAACTGCGAAGAACACAATTTCAAAGAAATAAGTATTATGTCGTGGAAATAATGTCTGTCTGTCTGTCTAACAAACAGTAATCAGAGACTGGAAAAATCCATTTTATTTTATGGTCAATTTCAGAGTTATTTTTGCCTATTTGTTGCTGTTTTCTGTCAACTCTGGTATTACTTTCTGCCAATTTTGATGGTATTTTTGAGGAGTTTGGTATCACTTTCCAATAGCTTATTTTTGAAGTATCAAATGGCTTATATCACTGTTCCAGCACTATGAAAACGAAAATATACCTCTTAACTACATTACATATGGCATCACAGAAGAAAAAGGAAATCATTTATATGAAACCCATTAAATGTAATCAATTAAAGAAACCATACACTATCAAAAGGTTTTCAAATTAAAGTACTATTATAGCTTCAATGGTTTCTTTGAAAACTTTTACCACCAATTGATCAGTACTTCACAACAATGCAAAAATAGCAGCGTAAAGTGTAAATTTTTAACATGGGCAAGGAGAAGGCCACAAATGCAGTTAACCAATTCTGCTCATATTTGGCAGCCTGCTTCTATACAACATAAAATGAAGATCAGTTTTGAGAACACCATCCCTACTGTTCATGATGTGAATCTGATTCAAAACTGACCAGATCGATATACAATTGAAAATGGAACACTTTTAATCATCATAGGTGGTGTCCAGAAGCAAACTTTTTTCCTAGGGATTTGCAAAAGAAACTATTACAACTGCCACTTATGTACCCGTAAAGTAAATGCTATTCAATGAAAGTACTGCTGATGCAACAATCAAGGCATCTGGCTGGGGAGCAGAGAACCTGTGTTCAATTCTGAAATGCATTCTGCAGGATTTTTTGTCATCTTTCTTTTCCTTATTGAAATTAGTAACAAAAGGAGGGTTAATATGGCAGTTATTAAGGAATAATAACAAGGAGGTAAATAAATTTCTCAAACAACTTGGATTGGTGAAAAATTAAAATTTGAAGCCTCATATGAAAACAAATATCACGAGGGACCACAGACAGCTTAATATGCTATGCTAGTTTACAACGAGCCGTGGTACAGAACTTTATTTGGAGGTTTCAAAACTGCAATGTACATCTGGAAATCCAGCAGGAATTTCACAACTATCCACATTCCACAACAATTCATAGCATAATTCATGATCAATTTTCAGCACCAATTTTTTAGGTGATGTTGCATGCGTGGTATGCATTAGAATCACACTGGAGATCCACCTGCCTAATATCATGTAGGGGGCCACAAGCACGCAGAAGTGCTTCAGCATGGCATGGCATGGACTTGACTGATGTCTGAAATAGTGCTAGAGGGAACTGACACCATGAATCCTGCAGGGCTGTCCATAAATCAGTAAGAACACAAGGGTGTGGAGACATCATCTGAACAGCACATTGCAAGGCATCCCAGATACACTCAATAATGTTCATGTCTGGTGAGTTTGGTGACCAGTGAAGTGTTTAAACTCAGAAGAGTGTCTCTGGAGCCACTCTGCAGAAATTCTGGATGTGTGGGGTGTCACATTGTCCTGCTGGAATTGCCCAAGTTCTTCAGAATGCACAATGGCCATGAATGGATACAGGTAATCTAGAAAGGATGGTTACATAAGAGTTACCTATCAGAGTCGTATATAGACATATCATGGGTCCTTTATCAGTCCAACTGCACACATCCCACACCATTACAGAGCCCCCACCAGCTTGAACAAGTCCCCTGCTGACAAGCAGTGTCCATGGACTCATGAGGCCAGCTCCATACCCATACACATCTATACACTTGATACAATTTGAAATGAGACTCATCCGACCAGGCAACATGTTTCCAGTCATCAACAGTCCAATGTGGGTATTGACGGATCCAGACGAGGCATAGAGCTTTGTGTCATGCAGTCATCAAGGATACACGAGTGGGCCTCAGCTCCAAAAGTCCACATTGATGATGTATCGTTGAATGATTTGCATGCTGATACTTGTTGATAGCCAAGTACTGAAATGTACGGCAATCTGAGGAAAGGTTGCACTTCTGTCACATTGAACAATTCTCTTCAGTCGTCATTGGTCATTTTCTTGCAGAATCTTTTTCCAGCCACAGCGATGTCAGAGATCTGATGTTTTACCAGATTCCTGATATTCAAGGTACACTTGTGGAATGGTCAAATGGAAAAACCTCGCTTCATCTCTACCTCAGAGATACTGTGTCCCTTCGCTCATGCACCGACTATAGCAACACGTTCCAACTCATTTAAATCTTGATAATTTGCCATTGCAGCAGCAGTAACCGATAACCGACACTTGTTATCTTATACAGGCATTGATGACCGCAGTGCCATATTCTGTCTGTTTACATCTCTCTGTATTTTAATACACATTCCTATACCAGTTTCCTTGGCACTTCAGTGTAATTCCCAAAAACGAAATATTTTTACATGTAACCCACGTCAGTTTTCTGCCAAATCTTCAGAATGAATGATGTAGTTGTGCGAAAGCTGCTTTCATTATATGTTCTTGGTGCCATAAGCATATTTGCTTCAAATGTTTATATGACAAGTACCACCCATGTAGATGTTCAAAGGTACGTGAAGGCATGTAACAGTGAGTGAAAGAGCCTTTGTAGAGCAACCAGGATTAAAATTATAATTCTTTCTAATCCAAGTCATTAAAGAAATTTATTTCCCTACCTTGTTATTATTTTTCACTGATTACCTTTTCACTTTCCTATTCCTACTAGATTCAATACAGCAAAAATACTAATGAAAAAACTGCAGAATGTATTTGGAAATTAAACATATGTTCTCTTCTCCTCAGCCACATGCCTTGATCGCTACGTCAGTGGCAGTTCTTCTGAACAGTGTTTACCATAGGCATACTCAGTGTCTTTCTTCGATTCTACGAAATGGGCATATGCATAGAAGCACCGCCATCCACACCCCACATGATGAAAACACCCAATTTTCAATTACCTATTGATTTCGTCAAATTTGAATCGATCAATTAGGAGTGGTTTCCTCAAATATAAGGATGGGGGAGCTTTTTGAGCCAAAATATCTCAGTCCTCTGTTTTAGGTGTATACAAGCACCCTGCCAAATATGACTCAAATTGGTTGGCCATTCCAAGACCTTCCCCTTGTGAGGACCAAATGTCTTCAGCACAACACCAGACAACTGACAATGTCGACATATCCTGCTTGCATGGGAAGTTGCTTCCCATCAAATTATAAAGGTATTGCTACCCCTTCAGAATATTTCACAACTGAGACCTGCCATCCTATGCACACATAAACTATTTGCTGTGTCAGCATGAACATAATTCATCATCATCACACTAGAAATAAGAGCCCAGGACTGTGAATAAGACTAAATATACAGATCTGTCACCATAAGAGTTGTTAGCCAATTATGAAGGTGCAACATAGTGCCTTTCTCGGTTTTCTTCACCTCGCCCTGAAGCATTCGTTCCATTCATATTTAACAAAAGCTGGCTGGTTTAGCATCAAAAATTTGTATTTCTCATAATAATGAAGCAGTCTTCAATTGTAACTTGGAATATAGGTACTGTTTCATCCACTGACATCAGAGTTCTCAATATTTTTGCGTAACAAACTGTACCAACAATGAGACAGTTTGGTGAGATCTGTAAAGTGGAGCATCAGTTAAATAGTATTTTTTTGCAGGACACAAACACAACATCAAATATAGCACATAGCACTTTAGCTAGCACGTAAATCAAATTTGCACCCAATTGGTCAGGTTCTCACCACCGTACACAGCAGCGAACAGAGGGTGTCATGCTAACTGAAAGTACGAAGATTGCCTGGAAAATAATGTACCACATATTTTCTCAATCAGCAAAAATTGTATGAATGCGACAGTTAAGATATACATTATTTGAAGTTTCCAAATTGCACACACAAATATCCCATTTATTCTGACAGGTATCATACCTATAGCAATGTTTTGAAATGGTGGCTCTATATGATGTAAGCTACAAGCAGCGTGTCGTCATTGAACTTCTCACAGCAAAGAATAGAACCTTCGAGAATATTCCCAATTGTTTGCATCCTTTTTATGGAGCATCTGCAATAGACAGAAGTTCTGTTAGTCACTGGGCAAAGAGAGTGAGGCCATTACGAGACATTGGTTCTGCAGAGCTCCAAGATTTGCTTCATTCAGGGAGCCCATTCGTGGCATTCAAACTTGACCAGGCACAGCTTGCTGATGTGCTCATTCACAAAGACCAATGCAGAACAACTTGGCACTTGGCAATGAAGCTGTCACTCAGGAAGGAAAGTGTGGATGCAATTGTCCATAGTCTTAATTACTCAGAAGTTTGTGCACAATGGATTATGCACTATCTCATGAGGAAACTAAATCTTCTCACTCTTTGATGTGATGCCAAGACACAGTACCAATATTTCTGAAGCAGATGTGAACACATTAACCAAACCCAAAAGGGGCTTCCAATGATCTTGTCACCATAATAACCCAGGTGATTGACTGATTCTATATGATAACGCTCAGCCTCACACAAGTTTGAGGACTTCAGAACCATCATTAAACAGGGTTGGACAGTATCATCTCATCCATCCTACAGCCCTGACCTAGCGCACCTCCAACTTCCATTTGCTCGTCCCATTAAAGCATCACATTTGTAGATGACATTTTGAGGATGACAAAGATGTGATTCTTACAGTGGAGAAATGGCTTCAATACCAGAACAAGGAGTGGCACTAACAGGGTGTCTCGATGGAGGAAGGCCATAGAAAAGGGCAGCAATTGTGTGGAAGTATAGGGAATGTAGAATAAACAACATTCTTTCTTTTGTATATTTATCGTTGTGTTCAATAAATAATTACTGATAGAAAACAAATGTAGTGCCTCACTTTGTGGGTAACCCTCACATTTATTTTAATAGTTATTCCATATTATTTTTACTACTTTGTGAATGAAGCATGTGGTCAAAGCACGAATTGTTGGTAGTGAAATTTAGCAGTGAAAAAGAGAGGGATGGCTGTACTGAGCTGAGAAGACACATTACATTTCAATGATCTGTCACCCTGATGCTACTCATAAACATTTACCTCAAGTCAGTTACCTTCTTGTAGTTTCTCCATGTTAACAAACCTGCTATGCACTGCCACCATGTCTTGTCGTGTGACTTTGTTTCCATTTGCAGAGGATTGAGGGCTGTAGGACAGCTCTATAGTCTTCAAGCCACAAAATAACATAATTGCCTTTTAAACAACTCTTTTGTATTTTGTTACTCTTATGTGACATTCATATACATTGAGTAAACAGATCTCATTAACGAGAACAACATTTTCAAATTGAATCTCATAACAACACAGAAGAGAGTGACATTGCTCCTTAGCCTTGTTAAGCTTATTCTGGGTGTTGATATTGCAGACAGTGCCTCTTCCTCTCTGCCTTCCAAAACACTGCCAAGCCACAACCCCAATAAGTAAATAACCCCTTCGTAGCAGGAGAAGATGTTCCATATCTGTCACACTTTGATGATGTCCTAAGCCGACAATTCTTTCGTCATTTCTGCAAATATTACACAGTGGGGAGTACTTTATATATTAACTAGCTAAATAATATTTTTAAATGAACATCTTGATCTCATCATGAGGAAGAGATTTGACATGTTTTTATGGACAAATAACATGTCTTGCTGAAGTAGGCTGGGATCTATGTTATGTTAAAAGATACCAGATGCCATGTTAATTTACATGTTCGCAAAACTTAAGCGTCACATTCAGTGTTTTTCATATTTATACTTTTGTAATTTGAAAATGTATAAAACTTCCTGGCAGATTAAAACTGTGTGCACGACCGAGACTCGAACTCGGGACCTTTGCCTTTCGCGGGCAAGTGCTCCTCCATCTGAGCTACCGAAGCACGACTCATGCCCGGTACTCACAGCTTTACTTCTGCCAGTATCTCGTCTCCTACCTTCCAAACTTTACAGAAGCTCTCATGCGAACCTTGCAGAACTAGCACTCCTGAAAGAAAGGATATTGCACAGACATGGCTTTGCCACAGCCTGGGGGAGGTTTCCAGAATGAGATATTCACTCTGCAGCGGAGTGTGCACTGATATGAAACTTCCTGGCAGATTAAAACTGTGTGTCCGACCGAGACTCGAACTCGGGACCTTTGCCTTTCGCAGGCAAGTGCTCTACCATCTGAGCTACCGAAGCACGAGATACTGGCAGAAGTAAAGCTATGAGTACTGGGTGTGAGTCATGCTTCGGTAGCTCAGATGGTAGAGCACTTGCCCGTGAAAGGCAAAGGTCCCGAGTTCGAGTCTCGATCGGACACACAGTTTTAATCTGTCAGGAAGTTTCGTATCAGTGCACACTCCACTGCAGAGTGAATATCTCATTCTGAAAATATATAGTTTAAATGATGCACCATATTAAAGTCTCGCAAACACCCAATTTTCCACAATAGTTGTGTAAAAGGCTCAGGAAATGTCACATCCATGGCTAAAACTGTTATTGGAAAGTAGTTTGTTTGCAAGGTGCTACTCCAGTCTCCGTAAGCAAGAAATTACTATTACTTCATTTTACAAATGGGCTCCCATTCAGTCTGTCGCCTTGCTGCTGATACAACAATGGGCCAGTTCATGATGGACTAGGATAAATCATCACTGTAAAGACCTACCTACCAACCAAATAATGCCACAGGATCACTTGACTTTAGACACTGACTGCTATCAGAGCTGAAGAACATCTCTCTCTTATGTTTCAAACCGCCACCTATAGCAAACACTAAATGGCTCAGTTTCTTTACCTTGGCTCCTTTACCTTCTGCTCCAAGATGGTTCTGGAACTACCTTCTGTTGTCCTCCTGACAATTCTCACAATGTAATCCCTATGAGCAAATAAACTGATACAGTTTCCTTTTCCCAACATGACTACGTATATTAATTACAAGTCCACATCACTATCCAATCCTGACGACACCCCCAAGTGGGTGTAAGAACTGTCATCTGAAGTGAGATGCCAAATTTGACCCACTTTCAGCTTTGAGGTGCCCCATACAAATTACTAAGCCGTGAACAGATGTAAGAATCCATCATGCAGGACAGTCCGGCTCCATGCTGTGGTGCAACAGACAAGTGCTTAGCACAGTCAGCCCAAGCTGCCCACCACAGTCTACCCAGGCCTAATGCCAAGCTGCCATCACTGCCATTAGGCAAGGAAATTCAACCTCGTCTGCCTCCTCTATCGTGGTCGCACGAGGCCACATCATGATTATGATGTCCCGATGCCACCTCGACACTGGGCATCGCCACTGCATTGCTGCCCAATCAATTGTCAATGAACAATTTAATTGTAACAATCAAAATAATCAATTCCTGACAATATACTGTAATTGTATAGCTAAAAAATCCATTCACCAAGCAATGGTTGGTGTCTTCCTTTATCATCCCATCTGTTACGTCTCCCCTGACCTTGCATTTTGGGTGACTTTTCAGAACCCCACCCCTTTCCCTAGACGTCTCAAGTTCCCTTCCCTTCACCCCTCTCCCTACCCGTTCAATCTTTATGCTGGAAGGAGGGGCCACTGGCTTCAAAAGCTTGCATAAGTAAAACCTTTCTCCTGCCATCACTTGGTGACTGGATTTTTTTATCTATCCAATTACTACATATTAAATGTGCAAGCTTCACTTGTAGGGGGAAACGCCTCTGGACCAATGCTGCCACTGACATCATCGAGGTCTGTGTGTGTGTGTGTGTGTGTGTGTCTAGTTTAAAGCAATTCCCTCAACCACGTCACAGAGGCAACTAGTGATGCATCCAACATATTGCAAACATGGGTGGAGCAACTCCGTGTGAAAAATGATGATCTGCAAAGGCACCTTAGTGAGGCATTAGTAAATGTGATGCTGCGAAACAGCACTGTGCCTGGAGCTAGCCTAACTTCCCTATTTCTGTGTTCCCATAGGCGGTTCTAAACTAGGTGTAAACATTGACACAGTAGTACAAAATGTAATGGATACAGGGAAACTGTCCCCATCGACTGACGAAAAGTTTATAGGAGTACCAACACGAAAGTGCAAGGAGTGGCTCATGCTTATGTAGATTCAAGGAAGGGCTGAGAAATACCAAGGCATTTGACATCCTTGCAGAATGCGTTGAGGATATGTACAGAGATAAATACAGTCAGCTACTATAAGGACAATCTTTCCATCAAATATCAAAATTCTGGAGAGGATTTTGAGTGATTTTCTGACCGAATAAGAGTTGCGTGTTGTCGTACATATGTACTAACAGAAAGTAATGAAAGGAATGAGATACCACTCAGGAAATCAGAAACTTGCTTGCAGATTCACTCATTCGCAGGATTGACCCCACAGGTACGTGACAAGGTGAAGTACACTGAGTACACTAAGTTAGGCTACACAACTCACAAAGGAGGTGCAACAATTCGTCTAATCATCCACCGGGATAAAGCGCACTTGATGTGCATTCGTTGCCAAAGTGTGCTACACTTGTTGCAAATGACAAAAAGTTGCACGGCTCCTTAGTGTTTGGCACCAGCATGTGCTTGTTTTAGAAAAATCAGACACGAGAGAGAAAACTGTCCATCTCTACAGCACTGGTCAGCTAACCAAGTAGATCAACGAGGTGCTCGAAGGAATGTGAATACGCGAAACGTGAATGGGAGCAGTTCTGCCACTGCTCCTTGCTCCCCTTCTGCAAAGCCAATCCGGTAAGAGAGATAGGAATTGCTCAAGTTTGCAAGATAAATGAACAGCAGAACTTCTACCTTCCTCATCAATACAGGCATACAAATAAATGTTTTGTTTGTTAGATATACTCACTGTCAACTGTACCCCATTCTAGCTGACTTTGCAACTTCATCTGAAGAAAAGAAACAACTTCTGTCAAACTTCTTAATGTACCACAAGATTTCTACATATGATACCAAGCCAATAGCCTGGAAACCATATTGCACATCTTATCACTTGCAGCCTGCAGTAGACAAAAATGCCTCAGATTTACTAAAAGCTGGAGTAATTAAACCTTCTTTCAGTTCCTGGTTGTCACATACAGGGTGTACATAAAGTCCAGGAACACTTTCAATCATTATTTATTGCAAAAGAACTAAACATTGTACAGGTCTCATACATATTGCACTTTGAAGAGAGACTGTGAAAGTTTTTGTTTTTTACAAACATTTGATATGCGAACCATGAGAGACCCAGCACACGCCAGTATGGTAATTGATACCTTGCCATACCCATCCTAGCATGGCATCGTCGACTGTGGCAGTCGCTTCCCGTGTATTCTCTCCCAGAATTCTGCTGTATCACGTGGTAGAGGTGGTACATGCATCAGATCTTTAATGTGTTCCCACAGAAAAGACTCACATGGAGTGAGGTCTGGTGATCAGGAAGGCCATTTCATGAAACAGCTGTCCCCTTGTGTAGCACGGCCAGTCCACCAATGCAGTAGCTCCGTGTTCAGGTACCCACAAACTTCAAGATGGAAATGGGGTGGAGCCCCATTCTGCTGAAACATGTCCAACTAGGAATACCCAGTGACAGTGCTTTCGACAAAGAAGAATGGCCTGTACAGTTTTCAACGTGACAAGGCACAAAAAATATTTACCTTTGGGGAATCACGCTCAAATTCAATGCTTTTGTGTGAATGCTTTGAATCCCATATTTGACATTTATGCCTGTTCACTTTCCCATTTGTCAAACTACAACATACCTCAACTCACCATGCTTGTGACTAGCACCAACTATCGGCAAATTACCAAAATACGCTGTGGCAGTTGTAATGCTATTGTAAATATAATACTGCCATTAATCTGTATATTTTAAATTTTTTGTTCCATAATAATTTTGAAAAATTAAGTAAATACTATAACGAGAGTAAGCTTTTGTTAAGTGTAGTTTATCTGTTAAAAATAACCTCTTTGATGTAGGTGGAATAAATGTATTAAAACATATTTTGTAAATAATTATGTAATATTTCAAGTACAACTGTAATTAATTATGTCAATTTTGTATGTATGTGCTGTCATGCAATTGTAGATGGTTCATACTTAGGGTTTTTGTAAGCAGAAGTGTAAAATAAAAATGTGTAGGGATCATAGGTAGAACGGAACTCCGTTCTGTGGTGGAATGGGAAAGGTGGTGGGGCATGCGAGTGAGAATTGGCGAGCAAGTGACACACACAGTCAGTAGCTGCCCTGCAAGTGGTGAACATGCTCAGACGTGTTCTACATGATTGACGCAGTACAGCAATAAATTAATAGCTCAGAAATTTGCAATTTTATCATCGCCAACAAGAGGAAGATAGAGCTATGTACATCAAGAGCCGTACCTGTGCAATGTTACTACGCAGCACCGCCTCACGCCACCTTCGACATCAGTAACAGGCAAAGTACTTTACTTAGAAGTGTATCACAGTATGAACCATCCTTCTTCAATCAGAGGAATATAAGTGTTAAATGTATCTTTGTGTTTAACCATAATTTTCCAATTTCATTTACCTCAGTAGGGTCCTTACCTAAACAAATTTATTCCGAGTATTCTGATGTTTATTGAAGCTTGAATAATAGTAAATTACTGGCAATAGTATTGTTTTGGTAGTAAATTCTGAAAATCATTGTTAAATACTAAAGTTTGCACATATCGGTTTAAGAACCACCGCTTTTCGTGACCATGAGGATAAGTTTTCAATAGCATTTTTGAAAGTAAGATAATATAATTGTTTAACTGCAACAATCTTAACAGTATTTGTTCGTGTTGCTTCTCCATGTCAAAGAAAGCCAGACAAATATTGGTGTTAGTTAAATGTTAACAAATAAAAGTCCTAAAGAAATGAAATCTAGTCGTGTTAAATAATAGTTTTGGTCATATGAATAATAGCTATAAGTTTAATATTTTTTTGTATCCTTGTTGAAACATGTGTGTGATTTCTTTAAATAATTACTGAAGTATAGTGGTAAATTCCTAAGTAACAGAAAGTGGGATTAATAGTAATTACTGCCAAATGACCCAAGTAAATGTAAATTAAGTGGTTGTCTTTCAGTTGCATAGTAAGTGAAAGCAGTTATTTATTCAGTGTCGAAAATTGACTTCATCTTTTCGTGTGGACACTGTGCCCGATTTGGGCTGGTGGCCGTTTTATTAAGCAAAACAGTTTATTGTTATAACAGGCTTTGTCTGATAAAAGGTTTCCAAAAGTAATTATTCTCACCGCTTTTCCCACAAACTGTATGATTCAGAGAAAAATAGTTTGATAATTTACCATTAGGTTGAACATGGTTAAAATCAGTCTCCGAGAGTTGATGGTTTGGAGTGTGCCTGTCACTACTTACTACACAGTTCTGACATTCCGAATCGCGAATCTTCCATCTTTACAGTGGTAGAACTTAAACGTTCTGGTACCGTATTGACGAGAACGCGAAAGAACCGTTGCACGGTACACATGAAAAAAGAACTTTCAGGGTTTCTCTTCAAAATGACATACGTATGATATCTGTACAATGTTTTGTTCTTGTGCAGGGTGTATACGCGGACAAGGAAACAAAATTCCCGGATTTTTCATGGATAAAAATACACTTTCTCCCAGGTGAAAACAAGCTTTCTCCATGTTAAGTGACAGTATATTTTCCCTTATCAATCCTTTGAATGGTTATGGTTTTATACATGGGCGTAGAATTTCCTGGCACAATAGAAAACGAAACTCAGGGAAAAAGACAAGATTTGGAAATATCTTTCATTTGCAGCAACATGCATGCTGCGTATTTTCATATTACAAAAGTATACATTGGAATTCCACCAAACACCACATGTTACTTTCCAAATCACTGAAATCAGGATTGTGATGCGCTTTTGTAAGCCAGTCATAGCTCATGTCACGTGATCTCGCCAGCCGATATTCAGAGTATAGGACACGTGATGTAGTCAGCCAGCAGCAACATCACTATTAAGTAGCACGAACACACAAACAGGGAAAGTTAATAGTTTAAATTAATATATATGGTGTTGCTACAAGAAAAGCAAAGCTGTCACATAATATTGGTCTCTAAGGTTAATATGCTGCAAGAGAAGTTAAGCTTTCGCATATAATGTTGATCTTTCTTGTGTGTGTTGCACTTTGAGATACATCACACAAATGTGCCAGTAAAATTTACAATAATGAGATAAATGTCTGATCTTCAGGGTTCCAAATTCTTCTCAATGACTCATCATCAAAGAGTTGATTTTTAAATAAGTCAAACGCTCTTTAATTTAATAAATTCATGGCACATTCTTGCACATAGTTCAACTTACGTAGAAGGATATTTACTTTGAAAGTAATGCTTTTGAAACCACTAGTCGCAATACTCTCCCGCGACCTGCCAGAAATAGGTTTGTTTCAGCAGTTGCCAGACAGCGCAAATAACAGGCGACACAGCTATCATAACATAGGAAGCCCGTATGTGCGTACGTGTTAAACACTGAAAGATCATATATTATGTCATAAAAGAAACAAGACATTAGAAGACACTCCATGAGCATCGGAATTTCGTGAACCATATTAAAATGTGCACATTTAAAGTGCACACTCATATGTCCAGATTTCCAATGAAGTAGACCTCAACCTGATATTAAGCTTTTCAGTGTGGCTTTCGCGATGTAAATTTTCTTGGAGCACCAGTATTGTATTATATCATATGTGGTTCTTAATTATGGCATAATGCCATATGTGCTAGGGGGGGGGGGGGGACATGGGGGGGGGGGGGGGGAGAATGCAGCGAACAGTTGAAACCAGCCAGCACTGTGGAATTAAACATTTCGTTTCAAATACATTGACTGCCACTGCAGAAAAGGTTAATAAAAGCCAAATTTCTTTAGCAAACAGACAAAAATAACTTCATTGTTCCACAAGGTGATTAATGCTTGACTGTCAGAAAGGTAGAAATAAAATAAAATCTGAAACTAATGCCATATTTTAGCCTTCCATAACTATGTGAATGTATTTTAATTCACTTGATAGCTCCCAGCCACAGACATCCGTTTTGTTTCGATTTGACGTGAGAGTACATGAAGGCGAAACAGCAAAATCACTAAATGTAGACACGGATCACGGGGAGACTACCCACTACAACTCTACTCTGACTGCTCTGCGCATCAGCCCCATATCTACGATATTTGCGTACCGAATCAATACTAAAAAAATCGAATTTTCAAAAATATGTTCATCTTGTAGCGCACATCTTTCTGAAAAGTCTGAAGCATAAAACATGTGTGTTCGAGGAAATGTAAGACATATTATTTGGTCTTAAGTACGCCAAAGTGCAGTGCCATGCCTCTTGACAAATCATTCTTCTAACGCATGTCACTGTATTTCGCTCTGTGGAATTGAAACGTGTATATTTTGTAATGGATGCCATCAAACTATATTCAGGACAGTGGAAATTGAAATGTCCTGTGGGGCCTCGCCTGTTCCCAGTCAACCAGTTAGACAGCCTGCCCCTTTTCAAAAAACAAAATCTCACAATTAATAGCGGATGGGATTTTTTGTAATCAGGAGAACAAGAACTCTTCAGAAAATCTGAACTATTTATTGCCTATTGGCTAATAACTTGCTGTTTTGTGTGACATATAATTAAATATAGGATACATAAAACCAATAAAGACAAGAGATAATCAAGAAATGCCGCATTTCTTCATTCCTTAGCTCCTAGCATTTTTTCTCTCTAATCTCACTACAGCTTTACATGGTGTGCTTTCCTTTCTGGGAAAGGATCTACGGTATTACCTCATCAAAGTTCGTGAAACGTTTTGCTACATGAAAAATCAAAATGTCATTATCTAATACTCAAAAAGCTGTTAACAGAAATAATACCCAAGACTGGTGTGGTTTCTCGATCTGATTACATCTATTTTGTCGCTGTCTGCTAGATACAACAAAATAGGCCTTTCTAATATGTCAGCAGTTTTGTAACACACACCAAATAAACAAGACTGTTTTGGCACCAATGGCCATTTTTATAACACTACAGAATATAATTCATGAAGTACCAATATCAAATGCCAATTAGGCCTACTACAAACAAAAGCACTTAATGTTAGGAAATAGTTTCACTTTCATTCATATGCACCAATTTCTCAAGCATGAGACCGAAATGTAGTATTACGAAATTTTTATATAAATTTGGGATCGTCTTATTCTCCCATAATTTGTCCCCGTTTCCTCTCCTTCCTCGTTCCACAAACAATCTTGTCACCATCAATTCTGTAGCTATTCGTGCCATTGTCAAAATTTGTTTGCTGATTAACTTCACTAACCCTGCCAGAATCACACGTTAGGTTATCCCGCAATTATTTTCCGGTTAGGCGTTTTACGTTTTTGTGCAACACGTTTTCCATGTTACTTCCAGAATAGAGCTTAAGTGGCTGCTAGACAAGAACTGTGCTACTGGTCCTTACTAGTGTAGCAATATGGCCAAAAATTTTCTGTCAAAATTTCAATTCCTTTGATACACAGAGAAGATAATACATAATCTTTCTCACCTGTTATTCCTGACAGTTGTTTATTTCCAGTCGGGTAGTCTGAATCTATGGATTTCGCTAGTAATTATAACAACACTGATCTTTCACAAACCCAATCAACCACATAATCAGACAGCAATTGACATTCATCCGTTTGGCTTTAGTCCGCTCAGATCGTATAGCCCTGTCCCATCTACGGGAAGTTTATTTCTAGATGCGATGAGACATCACATACACTATGCATGCATTCAAAAATCTACTTATTATTCAGTCAGAAATCAACTTAAAATGTGTTCAAAAATGTTCAAAACCCAATAGGGATGCGTTTCAAAATCATATGAATAATCAATAGACAAACATGCGCTGCATGCTAGGCACTTTGCGATACAAGTTTTTTTCCTCAAAAATATGAATTTGGCGCCCCCTTTTCCCGGTAGCATCTAGCTGCTTGATGCGACTGCTTGCACAGCCAACATCCACATTCCTGTAGCCAGAATTAGGAGAATCTACTACTCAAAAGCAACTCAACTGCGCATGCGCATGAGCCCGCTCGTAACTGCTAAAACGAATCTAATGTAAACAGTTGTGACTTTATGCTCATCGGAGACAATTTGTTGTTATGAAGCATTGCATAGTCTTCCTAAAGCCTTTGACACATTTTGCATTTGGCAGACACTTGCACGAGCACTGTGTGTCGTCATTGTATATGGCGCATTTCCTTTGCAATTTAAGTAATTTTCGTTCTTTTTCTCTCGTTTATCTTTTATTGTCGAAGTATTATTCTGCAGTAGTGGGGTACAGTAATATCCTTTGTTAGAGTATCGGTTCTTACCAGTCAAAATTACAAAAAATTAACTGAAAACAATGAAAAATACCTAGAATTCTAAAAAAAAACTGTTGTCCCGGGTCGTATACACCTTGTTTATGTACGCTCGTTACAGTGGTAGTCCCCAACAGAACCAGTTACAGAGGAAAAGCTTGCAGCATTTTTTGCAAGGATTGATGATATTTTCAATCATCTTGTCAAATGCAAATTCTTCACCATGCTCCAGCTACTATCAGATTCATGTAGCTATTAAAGATGGAGAAAAAGACAGCTTTTGTTGTACCCTGTGGGCATTATGAATATCAAAGAAAGCCCTTCCTGCACCCCCTCCCCCCCAAACATCCGCCTCTCCCCCTCCACAAATTTTTAACATTTTGCTGATATACTTTTAGGAGGTTTAAAGCCAACCATGTGACTAGTATACCTGGATAACACAGTTGTCTTTTCA
Organism: Schistocerca piceifrons; assembly: GCF_021461385.2. Taxonomy (NCBI): domain Eukaryota; kingdom Metazoa; phylum Arthropoda; class Insecta; order Orthoptera; family Acrididae; genus Schistocerca; species Schistocerca piceifrons. The sequence goes on along the minus strand of NC_060139.1, from coordinate 1,122,811,080 downwards.
AATTCAGTGAGAGAACATGCAAAGTAACTAAAAAACATACTAACCCATTTTAGTGATGCTAACATAAATTTTAAATTCAAAAACTGTGATTTTGCACTATCATAATTGCACTATCCAGGCCATATAATTTTAGGAGATGGTCAAGACCAGAACCACAATTAAAAAATGCAGTGAATGATTTTCCAGCATTGAGGAACATTAAAGAATTGCAACTGATTTCTCAGGTTAATAAATTACTATCGCCGTTTTGTGGAGAACTATCCGGTCACCACAAAATGGCTTGCAAAATTACTAACGAAGAGAGTTGCTCCTGTCTGGACAATGGATAGCAGGAGGGCCATGTTAAAACTGAAAGACATTCTTAACAAGTGCACCTGTCTCGGGTTATCAGCATTTTGCTCTACCTTTTCTTGTTGTGTGATGCTAGCAATGTCTCAGCTGGTTGTATTTTGAGTCAGATACAAAATGGTGAAGAAAATCCAATTGCCTTATGCTTCACGTCAGCTGTAGCAGCTGTGCAAAATTACACCACCACACAAAATGAACTTCTGATTCTTGTTTTTGGCACCCATTACTGTCAGTGTTACATATAGGCATGACAGTTCACAGTAATTGCAGATCGTGTTGCTTTACAGTGCCTTTTGAGTTTAAAGGATCCCAGCAGTGGACTTGTTAGATTGGCCTTAAAACTCTGTGAATATGACTACATAACCAGACTTAAGCCTGGAAAGTTAAATCAGAATCCAAGTGCCTTGAGTACAAAAATTAAGATCCTGCAAGTAGATGATGTGCTTACTGAGGAATTAAAGAAGGCACAAGAATCCCGAGACTACTGGCAAGTATATACTGCGACAAAGTCATGAGTGTATACAGACACATCGTAATGGGGAAATTGCCACAAATAAATTAGGATATTATGTTCAAAATTGTCTTTTTGCAGAGAGTGCAAGAACAAAAACCAAATGTACCTCTTCAAACTATATCTGAGGTAGCTGGACCTTTCAAAGTCTTAGCAGCTGTAATTTTTCCCGAGGGCATGCAGCTTTACTGTATGATTAAATGATGATGGCATCCTCTTGGGTAAAATATTCCAGAGGTAAAATAGTCCCCCATTCGGATCTCCAGGCGGGGACTACTCAAGAGGATGTCATTATCAGGAGAAAGAAAACTGGCGTTCTACGGATCGGAGCGTGGAATGTCAGATCCCTTAATCGGGAAGGTAGGTTAGAAAATTTAAAAAGGGAAATGGATAGGTTGAAGTTAGATATAGTGGGAATTAGTGAAGTTCTGTGGCAGGAGGAACAAGATTTCTGGTCAGGTGACTACAGGGTTATAAACACAAAATCAAATAGGGGTAATGCAGGAGTAGGTTTAATAATGAATAGAAAAATAGGAATGCGGGTAAGCTACTACAAACAGCATAGTGAACGCATTATTGTGGCCAAGATAGATACGAAGCCCACACCTACTACAAGTTTATATGCCAACTAGTTCTGCAGATGATGAAGAAATTGATGAAATGTATGATGAAATAAAAGAAATTATTCAGATAGTGAAGGGAGACGAAAATTTAATAGTCATGGGTGACTGGAATTCGAGTGTAGGAAAAGGGAGAGAAGGAAACATAGTAGGTGAATATGGATTGGGGATAAGAAATGAAAGAGGAAGCCGCCTGGTAGAATTTTGCACAGAGCACAACATAATCATAGTTAACACTTGGTTTAAGAATCATGAAAGAAGGTTGTATACATGGAAGAACCCTGGAGATACTAAAAGGTATCAGATAGATTATATAATGGTAAGACAGAGATTTAGACCAGGTTTTAAATTGTAAGACATTTCCAGGGGCAGATGTGGACTCTGACCACAATCTATTGGTTATGACCTGTAGATTTAAACTGAAGAAACTGCAAAAAGGTGGGAATTTAAGGAGATGGGACCTGGATAAACTGAAAGAACCAGAGGTTGTACAGAGTTTCAGGGAGAGCATAAGGGAACAATTGACAGAAATGGGGGAAAGAAATACAGTAGAAGAAGAATGGGCAGCTTTGAGGGATGAAGTAGCGAAGGCAGCAGAGGATCAAGTAGGTAAAAAGACGAGGGCTAGTAGAAATCCTTGGGTAACAGAAGAAATATTGAATTTAATTGATGAAAGGAGAAAATACAAAAATGCAGTGAATGAAGCAGGCAAAAAGGAATACAAACGTCTCAAAAATGAGATTGACAGGAAGTGCAAAATGGCTAAGCAGGGATGGCTAGAGGACAAATGTAAGGATGTAGAGGCCTATCTCACTAGGGGTAAGATAGATACTGCCTACAAGAAAATTAAAGAGACCTTTGGAGATAAGAGAACGACTTGTATGAATATCAAGAGCTCAGATGGAAACCCAGTTCTAAGCAAAGAAGGGAAAGCAGAAAGGTGGAAGGAGTATATAGAGGGTCTATACAAGGGCGATGTACTTGAGGACAATATTATGGAAATGGAAGAGGATGTAGATGAAGATGAAATGGGAGATATGATACTGCGTGAAGAGTTTGACAGAGCACTGAATGACCTGAGTCGAAACAAGGCCCCCGGAGTAGACAACATTCCATTGGAACTACTGACAGCCTTGGGAGAGCCAGTCCTGACAAAACTCACCCATCTGGCGAGCAAGATGTATGAAACAGGCGAAATACCCTCAGACTTCAAGAAGAATATAATAATTCCAATCCCAAAGAAAGCAGGTGTTGACAGATGTGAAAATTACCGAACTGTCAGTTTAATAAGTCACAGCTGCAAAATACTAACACGAATTCTTTACAGACGAATGGAAAAACTAGTAGAAGCCAACCTCGGGGAAGATCAGTTTGGATTCCGTAGAAACACTGGAACACGTGAGGCAATACTGACCTTACGACTTATCTTAGAAGAAAGATTAAGGAAAGGCAAACCTACATTTCTAGCATTTGTAGACTTAGAGAAAGCTTTTGACAATGTTGACTGGAATACTCTCTTTCAAATTCTAAAGGTGGCAGGGGTAAAATACAGGGAGCGAAAGGCTATTTACAATTTGTACAGAAACCAGATGGCAGTTATAAGAGTTGAGTGACATGAAAGGGAAGCAGTGGTTGGGAAGGGAGTAAGACAGGGTTGTAGCTTCTCCCCGATGTTGTTCAATCTGTATATTGAGCAAGCAATAAAGGAAACAAAAGAAAAATTCAGAGTAGGTATTAAAATTCATGGAGAAGAAATAAAAACTTTGAGGTTCGCCGATGACATTGTAATTCTGTCAGAGACAGCGAAAGACTTGGAAGAGCAGTTGAATGGCATGGACAGTGTCTTGAAAGGAGGATATAAGATGAACATCAACCAAAGCAAAACAAGGATAATGGAATGTAGTCTAATTAAGTCGGGTGATGCTGAGCGAATTAGATTAGGAAATGAGACACTTTAAGTAGTAAAGGAGTTTTGCTATTTGGGGAGCAAAATAACTGATGATGGTTGAAGTAGAGAGGATATAAAATGTAGACTGGCAATGGCAAGGAAAGCGTTTCTGACGAAGAGAAATTTGTTAACATCGAGCATAGATTTAAGTGGCAGGAAGTCCTTTCTGAAAGTATTTGTATGGAGTGTAGCCATGTATGGAAGTGAAAAATGGACGATAAATAGTTTGGACAAGAAGAGAATAGAAGCTTTTGAAATGTGGTGCTACAGAAGAATGCTGAAGATTAGATGGGTAGATCACATAACTAATGAGGAAGTATTGAATAGGATTGGGGAGAAGAGAAGTTTGTGGCACAACTTGACCAGAAGAAGGGATCAGTTGGTAGGACATGTTCTGAGGCATCAAGGGATCACCAATTTAGTATTGGAGGGCAGCGTGGAGGGTAAAAATCGTAGCGGTAGACCAAGAGATGAATACACTAAGCAGATTCAGAAGGATGTAGGTTGCAGTAGGTACTGGGAGATGAAAAAGCTTGCACAGGATAGAGTAGCATGGAGAGCTGCATCAAACCAGTCTCAGGACTGAAGACCACAACAACAACAACAGCACTCTATATTGCAGGACCATTTGCCTTAACAGTAAAAAGTAACATACATTTTATCTGTCGCTGACCGTTTCTCTCATCATCTTATTGTGTGACCCACTGCAGACATGGCCGCTGAGATGGTTGTGAGAGCACTGGTAACTTATTTTGCACTATAATCTAGAAGTCCAGAGGCCATTATAGCAGACTGAGGGACAAACGTTATGGCCAATCTTATCATACAGTTATCTTGACTGTTTAAAATAAAGAAGTTCAGAGCTACGTCATTTCATTCTAAGAGTAATGGCAGGGTTGAACACATTCATAAAACAGTACCTAGAATCTTATCTTATAACATGATTAGCTTCCCCTCAGACTGGGATTGTCTATTACCATATGTGATTTCGTCATACAACACCAGAATACATGAAACCACAGTGTCGATTCCCTTTGAGGTTGTTTATCACCACAAAATCCATTCATGTTTCAAGACTTATAAGCTGTCACCCAAAATGAATTCCAGCAAAGTGAAGTACCTGGCTAAAAGATTAACATTTATTTTGAAGAGAATTCAGCAGAACAATGCAGCTGAACATGGAGACAGCTCCATAGTTGAAAGGATGCTAGGATGCTGATATACCCATTAGGAGATCATGGGATGTTATGACAAACTGCCATGAAATTGGGCAGAACTAAGAAATTTACATGACCATGCACTAGACCATTACAGATTGTTCAGCAGAACAATGCAGCTGAACATGGAGACAGCTCCATAGTTGAAAGGATGGTACGATGCTGATATACCCATTAGGAGATCATGGGATGTTATGACAAACTGCCATGAAATTGGGCAGAACTAAGGTGTGGGATGCGTCACCAATAGCCTCTCCCACACAAATGTCAACCTCTCCGGCACGTGGTATCCCCTGCTACGCTAACGAGGCTCTGGCGACCGAGTTTCTCCCGGGATAAGGAGAACCCTCTACTAAGCCAACGACCTTCTAGAGGGCGGATGAGCTGGTAGAGCAAGGGCACCCTCTTGTCCTTGGAGTGAGAAATCACTCCTAAAGACGGAAGAATCACCAAGGGTGGTCAACGGCATAGGATGCTGAAGGCAACGGGAAACCACAGCATTAAAGATCCAATGGATATCCCCAGGAAAACTCATCATGGCAGGGTTCAATGTCAAATTATCCGGAGTTTCAACTCCCCCACTCGGATCTCCGGGGGGGGGAGAGCCTTGAACAATGCCACAAGTAAATACAAAAATAATGCAACAATAGCAACTTGGAATGTAAGATCATTATACCAACCAGGCAAAGTAAATAATGTTATACAAGAAATGAAACGCCTAAAAATTAACATTTTGGGTGTAAGTGAAACAAGATGGCCTGACTCAGGAGAAATGACCATTGACAACATGAAAGTATATTACTCGGGAAATTCTGATAGCCAGCACAGGAATGGGGTAGGAATAATTTTAGATGAGTATGCTAGTAAATCTGTCAAAAGCATTTTACCAATCTCAGATAGAGTAATCAGTCTACATTTACAAACGAAACAAACAAATATTAATTTAATCCAAATCTATGCTCCAACAGCCGACAAAGACCAAGAAGAAATAGGAAAATTTTATGAAGAATTAACACAAGCAATAGGAACCTCAAAAAGCAGAGACATTATTATCATCATGGGAGATTTTAATGCCAAAATAGGTGAAGGAAGTGAAGGTGTTCTTATTGGACCTTTTGGTTTAGGAACAAGAAATGAAAGAGGAGATTTGCTGTCACAATTTTGCCAGGAAAACAATCTGTCTATTACAAACACATTTTTTAAACTCCCTAAACGAAGACTTTATACTTGGAAATCACCAAGAGACTTTAATGAAGAAGTTTGCAGAAATCAAATTGATTTCATACTTATAAACAAGAGGTACAAAAATTCTATTCATGGTGTGAAAACATATCCAGGAGCTGATATATTTTCTGATCATAACCTTTTAGTAGCAAAGTTCCATGTGAAACTGAAAGCCATACAAAAGAAACAAAAGAGGGACTATATAAATACAACTATTCTAAGAGACCCCTTGACCAAACAAAAGACTTCTGAAGAGATTAATAAGGAATTAGTTAGGATAAAGAATAATCAAACAGAAGACATTGATGGCAAATGGGAACTTATAAAAGACACATTAAATAATGCATGTAAAAACACAATGGCGACCAAACACGACAACATGAAAAAGAAGTGGATGACAGAGAAGATATTACAATTGATGGAACAAAGAAGAATACTTAAAAATAGAGATGAAAGTGAGTATAAAAGATTACATGCAGAAATATGAAAAGAAACACGGCGAGCAAAAGAAGAATGGTACAAGGAACAATGCTCTGAAATTGAGAGTTATGAAACAAGACATGATAGTTTCAACTTACACAAAAAAGTTAAAGATTTAGCTGGACTTAATAAAAAGAAAAGTACAAGTTTATTGTTAGATAAAAATGACAAAATAATTCCTGATGTTAAAGGTAAACTGGACAGGTGGACAGAATATGTCAAAGAACTATTTGAAGATACAAGAAAAGATCAAAAATTTTATGATAACATGATCGGAGAACGAGGACCAAGCATATCAAAAGAAGAAATATTACATGTTATCAACAAATCAAAGACAGGAAAAGCCCCTGGACCGGATAAGATACCAAATGACATCCTGAAACTCATAGGAATAGACCATATAGATATATTTGTACAATTGTTTAATGATATTTATAATTCGGGAATTATTCCTAGGGATTGGTTGACATCTACCTTTGTTACATTACCCAAAAAGGCTAATGCCAAAACTTGTAATGATCACCGTACAATAAGCTTAATGAGTCACACCTTAAAGATATTTCTAAAAGTTATACACCAACGAATATACAAAAAAGTAGAAGAAGGTATAAGTGAAACACAATTCGGTTTTAGAAGTTCCCTCGGTACAAGAGAAGCATTGTTTGCTTTTAACATATTAGCGCAACAATGTATGGAGGTTAACCAGCCACTATATGTGTGCTTCCTGGATTATAATAAAGCATTTGACAAAGTTCGTCATGATCATCTCATAGAATTGTTAGAAAAGAAAACACTTGATAAGAAAGACATCCGCATTATATATAACCTCTACTACAATCAAACCGCAACCGTGAAGGTAGAAAATGAGTTATCGAATGATATAGAAATAAAGAGGGGTGTGAGACAAGGTTGCGTTCTCTCACCCTTATTGTTTAATATGTATTCAGAAGACATAATCCAGGCAGCTCTATCAGATGAAATAGCTGGCATTAAAGTGAATGGGCTAAACATTAACAATGTTAGGTTTGCTGATGACACTGCACTACTAGCTGGAAACCTCAAAGATCTACAATTACTTCTTGACAAAGTCGCAGAAAAAAGTGAAGAATTTGGCTTGACTCTTAACGTAAGCAAGACTAAGTTCATGGTGATATCTAAAACACACCAACAAGAAAATCTTACAATCAATAGGGAAAGAGTCGATCAAGTACGTAAATTTAAATATCTCGTAACAATTGTAAATGAGGAGATTGAAAGCTCAGAAGAAATTAAATCGAGAATAGGACAGGCCAGAAGTATCTTTAATAAGATGAAAAATGTATTCTGTTCGAGAGACATTTGTTTAAACACAAAAATGAGGTTGCTAAGATGCTATGTATTCTCAAAATTATTATACGGAATGGAAGCGTGGACATTGAAAAAGAAGGACATGAACAGTTTAGAAGCTTTTGAAATGTGGGCATATAGAAGAATACTTAGAATTAGTTGGGTGTCGAGGATTACTAACCAAGATGTCCTAAGAAGAATGGGAAAGGAAAAAGAATTAATTAAAATTATTAAAGTAAGGAAGCTACAATATTTAGGCCATGTTATTAGGGGAGTAAATTACAAAATATTGCAAATAATACTAGAAGGGAAAATTTGTGGGAAGAGAACGAGGGGTAGAAGACGGACATCCTGGATTGACAATTTAAAAAATTGGTACAACTGTTCAACGTCAGAACTCCTTAGATCAGCCAAATCAAGATCAGAAATTGCCATGATGACAGCCAACCTTCTTAGAGGAGACGGCACATGAAGAAGAAGAAGAAATTTACATGACCCTGCACTAGACCATTATAGATACTGTATTTCACATTGCCTGTCAACGTTGAATTACAAATCAGAAGATTATAGCTCAGTTTGATCGCTTGACCAAGTATAAAGATATACCTATAGCATCTACTGTAGTGGATCCAGCAAATCTCAGAAATGTTTAGAACAGATTTTGGTATAATTTACATTCTGTTACCCCATCAATTTACAGTCTAGGGATGATGCTGTACCCTGTTTACATAGAAAACATCAACCCAGTCACATATGTTGTCTGATACCCATATCACCATACTTTTGATAATAAACATTGGTGCAGTATTAAGTCGAATTGTTTTTATAAATCAGGAGATATTCCATCTACCTTATTCCCTCAATCTTTGTCTTTGAGGATGGTATGCGGAGTGAAACAAATAAATAAATACAAAAAAGTGTAGGGGGGTGTTGTGTGATGGAGGTTTTCAGAATTCGTGCTTGTTGGTTTGGAGGAGGTCATTCTGCTTGAAATAACTGTAAATATTTGTAGAGGTGTTATACCTCAACAGCATCTGAGTGTTGGTCCATAGGTTCAAGCGATTGCCACAGTATATCTCTTTTTTATTTTTAAAACCAGTTTTAATATAATATTTGAGTTTCTTTTAATACCTGTAGTATTTTTAATTTTCTTATTTGCTACAAAGGCTACACTTGTATTTACTTCCACTCTTTTCATCTGTAATAAAACATACGGCCTGATTTTAATTCCATTTGGTCTGGATTTTTTCAACGCTTCTGATAACCTTTCTACATATTATTTGGTCTTAATTAACTCCTCTTGCAACTCCACCAACTTAGATCGTGATCCCAGAGTTCTGCAGTTTATTGTCACTGTTTAAGAAGTTGTAGAAACATTTGTGTTTCTAAGGCTCAAGTGATCAAATGCAGAAGTAGCTGTATGTGCCCTGTGGTCTGAGGCTATTGCCCGAGTTTCCTAAGTACAATTTTATATATTCAGCATTACCCATTCTGTATAAGAGTACAACTCTTGATTCTTTAGATACTTTGGAAAGTTGAGGCAAAATTGACGTAAGATAGCACTTATACTGTGCATGCATTTAGTGATGACATAGCATAACGCTCAAATCTTAACGACTTTTTTTCCATTTATGGACTTCTTTTTACTTTCTGCTCTGTTGTGGTTAATATAAAATTAGTACCAGACCTAAAATTTTGACAGAGTTAACTCTCTTCTTGGAAAGTTTTGTGTTGAAACTTCAATGCAAGTGAGAAAAAGTTTATTTTCTACCAGTTATAAATTTTCTCTAGATTATTTATTAATGTACCATAAACCTTGTTATAATGTTGTATTTTTTATCTTATCTTGTGTCCTGTCTTACATTTGTAACTTATTTTACATTTATACTCCTCTACTTCATTGTGTGCAGTAGTCTGTTACAATATCTTACTTATTGATAGTAGTAGTTCCTTTTACCCTGTTACTAATTGTTTCACCTCTCCATTCATTTGTTATTTCAAAATAACTTCTTTCTTTTATAATCCCATGTTAAGGGTTTTAGAGTCTTACATGCTCACAGATTTGTTTTGTTACATTACTGATTAACAGAAAATTACTTCTGAAATGTTCACTTTCTATACAGAATGATTCATATTTTGTGTACATGGTTTGAGTTACACTAAAACAAACAAAGTAGTGTCAGAAATTTGACCCCATGTTACTTCTACAGTAATTGAAAAAAGGTAGATGAAATACCTCATGTATAAAATTTACTCTGTGAGCTATTGATTGATACTGTTTTTGTAGATAGCAATATTATGTAGATCAAAATATGGAGTGACATATGTACCAGGCACATCAATGCTGCCCCTAATGCATTGTGTGCGTGCTGTGGTGCCAGTGATGAAAATGAAGTAGTGAGGCATGCCATTATTGAGAAATAGCATCTCATATGAAATGGCAGTCAATTAGATACATTGTCATGATGGTTTTTCACTCTAGTAGGCAACCTGATAAGAAAACTATGAATAATTATGCTGGAAAAATCAAAATGGTTATTATACAGGGTGTTACAAAAAGGTACGGCCAAACTTTCAGGAAATATTCCTCACACACAAAGGAAGAAAATATGTTATGTGGACATGTGTCCGGAAACGCTTAATTTCCATGTTAGAGCTCATTTTATTACTTCTCTTCAAATCACATTAATCATGGAATGGAAACACACAGCAACAGAACGTACCAGCGTGACTTCAAACACTGTGTTACAGGAAATGTTCAAAATGTCCTCCATTAGCATGAAAGCGAGGCGACACAGAACTGTCTGATATTGCAGTCAATATTTGTTGATAATGTCTGCTCTTGGCACTTATGTGAGTCTGTATTTGGGGTTACAAAATCAAGTCTCTTTAGCAAGCAAGCTTAGATTCAAATTATTACTATCAGCTAGTTGCATTGATCAGTGGTTGCCACCTAAGTTGATCATTAACAGATACTAGGTGGTCAATTCACATTTCAAAATGAATTGATATCGTTGATTGGCATAGCACATATACAATGAATTAATTAATTCCTTCGAATGACACAGGCTTCAGTTAATGCAGCATGATGTTTTGTCTGTTGAAAATTATTTCCTTTAATATTAATGTGGAATACTACTACATCATCATCATCATCTTTATTGTTATTCTTATTGTCCAGGGATAAGCCATACGTGGTTCACTTCTTGTGATGCTTGGTTTGAAATCGTAGGACACTACAGTTTTTCCTTAACTTAGTTTTTAATAACACAGTTTTTTTTTTAATATGATTCACTACTATGAATGGACACACTTGTTTTTGGGCATGATGCAGTATGAAACTGACCAACTGAGCTATATACAAAATGACAATTTCAGGGCCTACCCTCCAAATAAATTTCTTGGCCAACCACTGTCTCATCTGTCCATAGTCCTTTAACTGATGTTGCTGAGTACTGTCTTCATGTTCTGCTGGTCACCAGGTACTTTTGACGAGTTTAAGCACAGCTTGTGGGTTTTCCTTGAGCGCTATTGATGAGTTACCTTAAGCCATCCTGCTGCCCCCTGACCACTAATGACAAGTATAAATGTGCAACTTCACAGGCAGCTGTGTACTGTTCATGAATTTAAGTGCACAATAGAGCTTTGAACCTATTTTTTAGCAGTTTCTCACAGTTCTGGCTACTAAGTTGGTAGTAGTAGCAGTACTGTGTCTACTACGATATTATTTCACTGCATTCAATTTTACTTCATCTTACTGTTCATCAAGATTAGAATAAAAATGTTTGGGATTACGGAAATGTCCAATTCCACCCGTATGCTTTGACCAATGACGTCACCAATATGGCGGACACGACCATTCACAATGTCTCCAATATGGCGCCTATGAGGTCATTATGTAAACACGATTACAAAATCCATAAATATAATCAAACTCACGGGACCAGTGGCACTGAACACCTTTCTCCCAGTGAGACACCAGGTTGTTGGTGTCGTCACTGTAGAATGCTTGACTTCGTTGGCAGACCCACAGCCTCACCTACGCTTACACTAATTCATCATTATCAAAGTTGAGTCCCTGAAGGTGTTCTTTAAGTTTTGCAAACAGTTGAAAATTCATTGGCTCAAACTGGGTCAGTATGGAGTATGATCAATAATAATGAATCAAAGGCGTCAGACTGTTGCAGGTGCAAAAAAAAGTTGTGTATGGTCTGGCATTGTCATGCTGAAGGAGAGGGTGCTCCACATGTGGATGAACTATTTGAATTGGTGCTCTGTTGTCTGAGGGTTTTCTCACATGCTGACACAGTTAAATAACACACACACCCTTCAGTTCAGAACTGTTCATCAGGAGGGTGCTGCATACTGTGTCAGCAAAGTGGTAACATCAACAGTGTCATATGCATGACAACTGATATTAAGAACAGAATCAAAATTTTGGAGGCATTATTTTCTGGCACACCCTTGTAATAAATTGATGCATTTTACAGTTGCCTCAAATGTTGCGGAATGGTTCCCTTGGCATTGCCCAGCATCCACTTGGAAGTCATAATACTAAATCCATATACACAGCAGCCAAAACATTATGATCACTGATCTACTGTCAGTATAAACTCATCCAGGCAATAGCATCTCACCTTGTCTTCTAGTCAGACACACACACGTTGCATGGAGTATCAGTGAGCATCTTGTCTTGTTGTAAAATAGGAAATGCGAACAATCTGAGTTTGACCAAGAGCAGATTTTGATGGCCTGAAGGCTTGGTATGAACGTTTTGGAAGCTGCACAGCTTGCCGGGTGTTGAAGTAGTACTATGGCAGTTGTCTTCAACACATGGCAAAACAAAGGTGAGACCATGGCCAGACGTTATGGGGTTGGGCAAGTACTCCTCACCACAGATGGTAGACATCATAGGCTAGGCAGACTGGTGAAACAAGACAGGCAACAAACTGTGATGTAACTAACATCAGACATTAATGCTGGGCAGAATACAATTGTGTCTGAATGCACAATGCTCCAAACACTCCTAATGATGAGTCTGTGCCGCTGATGACCCACGCCATGACATCGACAACAACTGAAATAGGTATGTAACTATTGGCGCTGGATGTTGGCACAATGGCCGAGCACTGCATGGTCTGATGAATCCTGATACCTTCATCGTGCCTTTGGGAGGGTGCATTTCCGTCACCCACAAGGGGAACAGCCTCTTGACTCCTGTACTGTAGGGGCCTCCATTATACTCTAGGAAACAACCACGTGGGCACCCATGGGTCCAGTGGAGCTTGTGTGAGGCACTGTGTCACAAAAGAAGTATTGTAAACTGGTTGCAAAGCACATCCACCCCTTCTATTGTTGTTGTGCTCTTCAGTGGCAAGACTGGATTGATGCAGCTCTCCATGCCACTCTATCCTGTGCAAGCTTCTTCATCCCCGAGTAACTACTGCAACCCACATCCTTCTGAATCTGTTTAGTGTATTCATGTCTTGGTCTCCCTCTGATTTTCACCCTCCACCCTTCCCTCCAATACTAAATTGATGATCCCTTGATGGCTCAGAACCTGTCCTACCAACCAGTCCCTTCTTCTATACGGTGGCGCACGAAATGTGTTACCATTAAGTTTTTGAATATAAACTTTATTGTCAATACAATCCGAAAGGAACATATGCTATAATGAAGAGCCGTCCATGGAGATTTGTTCTATCTCAGTACATGCTCAATATGCCCACCATTTTGATTCCCAACTTTCTTCAAAGGAACGCTGAAGTTAGTGAGTACCCTACAGCACATGTCTTCCCTAATTTCACTGGAAGCTTAAAGAATAACTCTTCTGAGCTCCATTAAATCACGTGGACATTTCAGGAAATTTTTTTCCTTTAGGTACCCCCAAAGAAAAGAGTCACATGGATTGAGGTCTGGACTGTTGGGGGGCCAATTTTGTCCATCATTGAAGCAACCTGGAAACCTGAGTGAAATGATCAGCATGTCGAAATGCTTGTGTAAAATCTCCAACACAGTGTTTGCAGCATGTGGCCTTGCTCCATCTTGCATGAATCACTGTGTGTTGAAGGGCAAGGTAGTAGCAAGAAGCTGTGGAATGAATCTATTGCGAAGCATGCTCAAATAACGTTCGCTGTTCAGTTTCTTCAAAGAAAAAGGGTCCAGTAAGTCCGTGACTGGAAATTGCTGCCCACGCTGTAATCCTCAGAGCATAATGTCATTCATGAAGCACTTGTGGGTTTTCAGTGGCCCAAAAGTGTACATTTTGTTTGTTAACCACACCATCTAAATGAAAATGTGCCTCATCTGAAAACCAAACGTTGTTGAGAGTTTCTTCCCTATCCTCCACCCACTGAGCAAACAGTAGTCTCTGCTGCTTGTGTTCTTCAGTGAGCTTCTGTGCACAGGTCATCTTTTATGGGTACATGTGGAGGCCACTTTTAAGAATGCATTGAATGGAGCGACTGGGTATTCCCAGTTGCACTGCTGCCTTTCTACACAATTTCCCGGGACTTCTCTGTACAGCAACTCGTACTGCTTAAATATTCTCTGGCGAACAAACAGGCTTAGGCCGAGGTCGCTTCGATTCCAATACTGTTCCTTCCTGTACAAATTTATCGTACAACCCATGAATGGTCTTCTTGCAAGGGACCCATCGTGTGTTAAACTGTTGTCAAAAACGCCTCTGAGTCACAACAAGGCTTTTCGTTTCATGAAAAAGTAACACAATTGCCGTGTTGCTGTGTTGTCAGTCTTCCATTGTCAGCCATTGCTGGTTACTAGTCTCCTAGTGGCAGTATCGTGAATTACATGTCATTTCGTAACTCATTTGTTTTTCCAAGCTCTGCTGGTACTGCTGTAGAGATCCTAGCGGAGTATCTAATGTGTGGTGTAAATTGTAAAAGAAACAATTGGTAACACATTTTGTACGCCACCCTATAGTTAAGTTGTGCCACAAATTCCTCTTCTTCCCAATTCTATTCAGTATCTCCTCATTAGTCACATAATCTACCCATCTAATCTTCAGCATTCTTCTGTAGCACCACATTTCGTCCATGTTTCACTTCCATACATGGATACACTCAATGCAAATACTTTCTGAAAAGACTTCCTGACACTTAAATGTATGCTCGATGTGAACAAATTTCTCTTCTTCAGAAATACTGTCCTTGGCACTGCCAGACTACATTTTATATTCTCTCTACTTCAACCTTCGTCAGTTATTTTGCTCCCCAAATAGCAAAACTTATCTATTACCTTAATTGCCTTATTTCATAATGTAATTCTGTCATCATCACCCAATTTAATTCGACTACATTCCATTATTCTTGTTTTGCTTTTGTTGATGTTCATCTTATATCCCTCTTTGAATGTGCTGTCCATTCTGTTCAACTGATCTTCCAGGCCCTTTACTGTCTCTGACAGAATTACAATGTCATTGGTTAACCTCAAAGTTTTTATTTCTCCTCCCTGGATTTTAATTCCTACTCAAATTTTTCATTTGTTCCCTTTATTGCTTGCTCAATATGCAGGCTGAGCGACACCAGGGATAGGCTAAAACCCTGTCTCACTCCCTTCCCAACCACTGCTTCCCTTTTGCTCCTCCCCTTTTATAACTGCCATCTGGTTTCTGTACAAATTGTAAATAGCCTTTCACTCCCTGCATTTGACGACTGCCACCTTCAGAATTGAAAGAGAGTATGCCAGTCAACATTGTCGAAAGCTTCTTTCAGTTTACAAATACTAGAAATGTGGGTTTGCCTTTCCTTCATCTATCGTCTAAGATAAATCATAGGGTCGGTATTGCCTCACGTGTTCCAACGTTTCTACGGAACCAAAACTAATCTTCCCTGAGGTCAGCACCTACCAGTTTTTCCATTCGACTGTACAGAATTCATGTTAGTATTCTACAGCCATGACTTATTAAACTGATACATCGGTAATTTTCATGCCTGTCAACATTTGCTTTCTTTGGAATTGCAATTATTATATTCTTCTTGAAGTCTGGGGGTATTTTGCCTGTCTCATACATTTTTCTGACCAGATGGCACAGTTTTTTCAAGGCTGGCTGTCCCAAGGCTATCAGTAGTTTTAATGGATGTTGTCTCCTCCCAGGGCCTTGTTTCAACTTATGTCTTTCAGCACTGTCAAATTCTTCATGCAGTATCGTACCTCCCATTTCATCCTCATCTACGTTCTCTTCCATTTTCAAAATATTGCCCGCAAGTGCATTGCCCTTGTATAGAATCTCTATAGGTCTCTTCAGTATTCCAGTAGGCAGTGTTTGTCTTACCCCTAGTCATATATGCCTCTACATCCTTAAATTTGTCCTGTTACCATCCCTGCCAAGCCATTTTGTACTTCCTGTCGATCTCATTTTTGAGACGTTTGTATTCCTTTCAGCCTGCTTCATTTACTGCATTTTTATATTTTCACCATTCATCTATTAAATTCAGTATCTCCTCTGTTACCCAAGGATTTCTACTAGCCTCGTCTTTTTACCTACTTGATCCTCTGCTACTTTCACTAGTAATCTCTCAAAGCTACCCTTCCTCTTCTGCTGTATCTCTTACCCATGTCCTTGTCAATGGTTCCCTAGTGCTTTCTGAAACACTCTACAATCTCTGATCCTTTCACTTTATCCAGATCCCATCTCTTACAATTCCTACCTTTTTGTAGTTCTTTCAGGTCTGGATAGATATCTGCTTATTACACATTACAACCTTCTCCAAATGTCGGCTGTATCTTTCAGTCAGCAGACAAGATTAGCCTGTATGCTTTTGTGCTCCATGTGTCCTTTCATGCTTCCACT
The DNA here is from genome assembly GCF_021461385.2 of Schistocerca piceifrons. Taxonomy (NCBI): domain Eukaryota; kingdom Metazoa; phylum Arthropoda; class Insecta; order Orthoptera; family Acrididae; genus Schistocerca; species Schistocerca piceifrons. The sequence continues at coordinate 1,122,794,594 of NC_060139.1, read as the reverse complement.
TCACTATCTCATCAGAAACAGTGGACATAGGAATGTTCAGGAGTGTGGAAAGCTCGCATACAGACATGTGACACCAATGACACCTTATCACCTGACCACATTCAAAGTCAATGAGCTCCGCGGAGTGCCCCATTTTGCTCTCTCACGATGTATAATGACTACTGAGGTCTCTGATATGGAGTAGGTGGCAGCACAATGCACCAAATATGAAAAAGCAAGTTTTTGGGGGTGGCCCGAAGCTTTTCAGCACATAGTGTATGATGAAGTTGTGCTCTGTGCAAAATTCTACCAGACGGCTTCCTCTTTCATTCCTTACCCACTTTCCTTATTCACCCCCTCCTTTTCCTTCTCTTCCTTTTCCTACTATTGAATTCCAATCCCCTATTATGTCTATTAAATTTTCGTCTCCCTTCGTTATCTGAATAATATCTTTTATCTCATCATACATTTCTTTAATCTCTTCATCATCTGGGGACCTAGTTGGCATATGAACTTGTACACTACTGTGGTAAGTGTGGGCTTTGTGTCTATCTTGGCTGCAATACTGCATTCACTATGCTGTTCATAGTAGCTTACCCGCACTCCTGTTTTTTATTCATTTTTAAACCTACTCCTCCATTACCCCTATATGATTTTGTATTTATAATCCTGTATTCATCTGACCAGAAGTCTTATTCCTCATGCCATCAAACTTAACCAATTCCCACCATATTTATCTTTACACTATCCATTTCCCTTTTTAAATTTTCTAACCTGCCTGCCTGATTAAAGGGACTGACATTCCATGTTCCAATTTGTAGAGCATAAGTTTTCTGTCTCCTGATAATGATGTCATCCTGGAGATCTGAATGGGGGACTATTTGACTTCTGGAATATTTTACCCAAGAGGACACCATCATCATTTAATGGACAGTAAATTTGCATCCCCTCGTGAAAAATTACGGCTATAGTTTCCCCTTGCTTTCATCCGTTTACAGTACCAACACAGCAAGGCTGTTTTGGTTAATGTTACAAGACCAGATCAGTCATTCATCCTGACTGTCACCCCTGCAACTACTGAAAAGACTGCTGCCCCTCTTAAGGGACCACATGTTTGTCTGGCCCCACAACAGATACCCCTCCGTTGGGGTTGCACCTACGGAACGACTATCTGTATTGCTGAGGCACGCAAGCCTCGCTACCAGTGCCACGGTCCATGGTTCATGTTAGGTCCACTCCTTCGTGACGATCATGTCTCCCATTGAGTAAACATTTAAGTGTCAGGAAGTCTTTTCTGAAAGTATTTGCATTGAGTGTGGTATTCTTCATGAAAACAATGCACAATTTCACAAGGCCACGAGTGTGATCGAGTGGTTTCAGGAACACAGTGGTGAGTTCCAATTGATGTGTTGGTTACCCAACACGCCAGCCCTGAACCTGGTTGAACAGATCTGGGACGTGATTTAACATAACGTCAGAGATCATCCCCCCTTCCAGAATTTATGGGAATGAAGTGGCCTGATTGTATAAATATGGTTTCAACTTCCTCCAGTGATCTATGAAGGCCTCATTGCTTCTGTGCCACTATGTCTCCCTACTGTTGTCTGTGCCAGAGGTGTACACACCAGCTTTTAGATGAGTGATGATAATCTTGGGCTGATCAGCCTATGGCAGTTACCATTATTGAAAGAAGGTTGTATTACTGTAATGATTGTGAGGGTATAATGATACTGCCACATAAAGTTCGGCTAAACAGTACATGCTGCCCATGAGCCCTGCATGACTCACCCTCCAGTCCAGCTTCAAGACACCGACTGCCCGTGAGATCCACTGCTGTTCCTCTACACCCATTGTTGCTCCACAATGCCCACTGGTGCCACGAGCTCTGAGCTGTGAGAAGTGACATCTGCCAGGCACATGGGGCTCGAATTCGAAGAGGGAGCCCACCGTGGTTCAGCCTCCTCCACCAAACCAAAATCCCCCATCCCCACCATTAAGGAGCCCTTTACATATGCCTCTCCTTGATATGAGTAATGTGCATGTGTGAGGCTTTACTCATCCATAAATTCAGAACCAGGAGGTTTGCCGAACTCACCACCCTGACAATCTAACAGGGTCCCAACAACTGAGGAGCTAGCTTGCTATCGAACCCTAACTCCCCCTTTTCAGCAATATTAGGGTTTCGGACAATTTTGGTATTATGTCTAGTCTGGCTCCAGTTGTGCTGTGTTACTGCTAGGGTGACTTGTTCTTGGAGCAAATCATTGATTGACTACAGGTTGACAAGAGGAAAATTGACTGGATGTGCTAACATAAGGGATACTGGAGCAGCCTCCAGGGACTTGGGTTGTGCAGTGTTAAAGATAAAATTGAGCCACGTTGTCTGAGCCTTGTTGTGAAAGATAAGCACAGCCTTCAACTTGCAGTTCACCTAAAGTATGCTGGTAAAAGGATTTGTGGTCACATCTTTAATTCCATTGTCAAAGCAGAACCTCACAAATAGCTGGGAAACAGAAGCTATCAAGCATCCTCGGTGGCCTGGAAACAGAAAAAATTCATAACAAATGCTGGCCAGCTGCCAGGAATGTCATTTCTCTGCTCGGAATGTGTCAAAAAAACGAGAAAAGTCATCCATGATAACTAGTAGGTGCCTAATACACACACACACACGTGATGAAGTGGACCTATTATTGGTATCAAGATGGCGCCGCGTGTAGACGTACTAATAAACCGATCCGCGGATAATTACGAGTTTTTAAATCCTGTGTGTGTAAAATGCAGTAAGAAGGTGAAATATGGTGTTAAATTATGTTCGTGGTCACAGAAATGGATCCATCGTCAATGTTTAAATGTCTTAGAGGAAAAAAACATGACCTGTGACTGTGGAAATGTGCACTGTAACTATCGCCATATCGTGTGTTTACAAACGGAATGCGAAGAAGAATGCACGACTTCTTCATTAAAATATGATCTTATGTTAGCTAAACTATATGTAGAGAAGCTTGAATCAGCGATAGATAGTGTACAGAAGCTGGAAGAAGTGATAGACCATTCAAAGGGTAGTGAAACGGTTGTAAACGAACAAAACGGTAACTTTATTAGGCCTAAAAAGTTTTGTCGTGTTAATCGTAACGGAAACAACTTTCGTCTCCCACAAGCAAATAAGTTTGAATTTTTAACGTGTGATGAATATGAAATATGTGAAAAGAGCCAAAGAAAGGAAGTATTTTCATCAAATGCAGCGACCACAAATCACTTCAGTAGGCCTACGAAGTCCTGTAATAACAAGAAAGGAAATACCATAAAATACATGGAACATACTTATCGTGCAAACAAGATATCTACCAATACAGGTAAGAAGAAAAAAGAAGATATTTTCATACTTTCAGACAGTCATGGAAAGGGCTTAGCCGACATTTTGTGTAACATGCAAACTATATTCAAGGTTAGTGGAATAACGAAACCGGGGGCCCCCTTGCGCGAAGTTTTAAAAGACTGTGAACATTCTTTGAAGCTTGGAAGCAACTGTCTAATAATAGGAGGTGCTAATGATGTTTATAGGAACGAGGGCAAACTCGCCACAAGAGCTCTAAGAAGTACATTACAGAAAATTACAGATGTTAACTTCTTCATTGCCAGTATCCCACAAAGACATGATCTTATAGAAGAATCCTGTGTCAACAAAGAAATCACAGTTACTAATAGGAAATTTGAGAAAATCTGCCGAAGCCTCCCAAATGCCACATATGTGGACGTACCATCCACAGGGAGAAGTCATTTTACAAGGCATGGGCTTCACAGAAATAAACTCGGAAAATCATTCATTAGTCGAGAAATCCTTAATGCAGTGAAGGCAGTTAAGGACAAGAATAGCACGACCATACCACTTCCACCACCAAACACAGCAACTGAAAATTTCCAACAAGAAAATGAAACTGAATCACTGACAACAGATCCAGCACTAGAATCTCCACTTTCGTCACAAACAGCTGAGATAAATGAGTCAACTAGGACAGAAGTTTCCAAAGCAGCTTCAGCAGAAGCAGCTACATACTACGCAACTGCATCATTAACAAGAAAAAAAACGCCTGATGTGCCAACAGCCTTTCATCAGTATTGGCCGCTCCGCAGTCTTCAACAGTGAAAGACTTTTCACCAGCTTCACTATCATCATCAGTAACAGAAGCAAACAGAAGAAGCACAAGAACCAGGAAACTTTCAACTCTGCAGGATTTTTGGTACCCGGCCTCAGTTACAAGACTAACATAAGGCAGATACCCTCAGATACACCAACTTCCAAGTCAAACCGGCAACAGACTCACCTCCACTGTCATCAACAGAAGAATAACCATGCCACCAGCTCATCTGAAGGATTTTTTAGCATCAGGTCTAAAGGGAAAGGTGCCACCAAGATAAGTGAAAACAAATACCTAACAGTGTTTCACCAAAACATTCAAGCCATAAAGAACAAAGCACAACAGCTAGAAGTAGAATTGGAAAAATTTGATAGCCAAATTTTGTGTATCACTGAACACTGGTGCAAAGGGAAGCAAATTGAACACATTGCATTAGCCTCATTTGACCTTGCATGTTACTATAGCAGAATCTCAATGAATGGTGGAGGTTCATGTATCTATGTAAAAAAAGGTATGTCATTTAAAGTAAGATATGATCTTTTAGATCTAGGTGAGGACAAACATTTCGAACTTTCCGCTGTTGAAATAATAGGACCTGGCATAGCAAAAAAATTAGTCATATTTTGTGTGTACCGCTCTCCTAGTGGAGACATTGATATATTTTTCTCAAAACTGAATCAAAGCTTAGACAGGGTTTCTGGACCAAAAGCAAATGTAATTATCTGTGGTGACTTAAACATTAATATGATGAAGCCTGATAAGGCTAGCAACATATATGTGAATATTCTAAGCTGTTACGGAATATCCTCCCTTGTTAATTGTCCAACTAGAATAACGAAAGAATCCTCCTCATCTATAGATCATGTAGCTACAGATATTGATAGTAAAAAATGTCATATTGTTGTCCAAAACCTGGGCCTAGCAGACCACCTCTGCCAGATCTTAAAAACTAACATTCATGTAGAAACTCCTCCTAAACTTTGTACATACAAAAGAATGTTTTCCAAATCAGCCCTGCATCAGTTTAAATCCCAGCTAGAATATGAAGATTGGAGGGAAGTCTATGCGGAAACCAACGCAAATCAGAAATTTATCAAGTTCATGTCAATTTTTAAACTCAGATTTGAAGAGATGTTTCCCAAAACTCTTTATCAAATTAAAACTACAAAGAGAAATCAGTGGGTGACTACAGGTATCAAAAAATCCTCAGAAACTCTTAGATATCTCAACTCCATAAAAAATAATCAGTCTAACCCAGAAGTTCTGCAATCCTACAAAAAGTACAGGAAAATTTACAGAAAGGTGTTGCTAGCCGCAAAAAAACTTTCAAACAACAAAATATTACTTGAAGCTGAAAACAAGAGCAAAGCAGCCTGGAACATCGTCAAACAGGAAACATCTAACTCTGCTAAAAAGGACCTCAACTCACATATTAAAAACAAAGATGTACCAGTAGGTAACCCTAAAAAATTAGCTGATTTTGTAAACTCATATTTCAGTAGTATTGCAAAAAAATTACAGCAGAAATTTCCAGATACGTATGATTTACCTACTCAGAACCAGCCAACAAACTCAATGGTGCTCTTGCCAACTACAGAAAGGGAAGTGGCACTAGTAGTACACCAACTAAAAAATAAAACTTCAGTAGGACTTGATGAAATTCCAGTCTGCGTAATTAAAGATTGTATAGACTCCATAAAGGGCCCATTAACAGACATAATTAATGAATCTTTCGAGTCTGGATACTTTCCGGAGTACCTAAAACAAGCAAAAGTTATACCTATCCTTAAAAACGGAGATGTGGAAAATGTAGAGAACTACAGGCCGATCTCTATACTGTCTATCATTTCTAAAATAATAGAAATACTAGTCAAAAAGAGACTGCTAAATTACCTGAATAAATATAATCTTCTTTCCAATGACCAATTTGGTTTTAGGCCCGGAACAGGCACACAATATGCTATAGCACAGTTCACTAAAGCAATTTTAGAAGCACTGGACAAAGGTGAAAATGTAAGTGGTATCTTTTTAGACTTGTCCAAGGCCTTTGATACAGTTGACCACAAAATCTTACTTCATAAATTAGGGCAAATAGGAATAAGAGGTGTGACAAAGAAGTGGTTCAAATCATACTTGGAAAACAGAGTTCAACGAGTTGAGATATCACAAGTTTCAAACAATTCCCTTATAAAACACCTGTCTGACCCAGAAAATGTGAATATAGGCGTCCCACAGGGAAGTGTATTAGGCCCAATATTGTTTCTTATATACATTAACGACTTCCCACAAAGTATCAGACATGGCGAAAAAATACTTTTTGCTGATGATAGCAACATAGTAATAACAGGTGAAAATCCAACACAACTGTCAGAAAGAGCAAACGAGGTTCTCAATGATGTCCACAACTGGTCATTAAAAAATAAAGTAACCCTAAATGTAAAGAAAACTAACTATATTAACTTCCAATTGAACAAAAAACACAATGCCACTAGAATAAAAGTTAATAATAATGAATTAGAATGTGTAACAAGTACCAAATTCTTAGGGATGAATGTAGACAGCCAACTGAAATGGACAAACCATGTCAACATTTTGGCAAAGAAATTATCCACAGCATGCTATGCTCTTAGAATCCTTGCACCGGTATGCAATAATACCTGTCTTAAAATAACATATTACGGATATCTACACTCAGTCCTCAGCTATGGGATCATGTTTTGGGGAACAAGTGCCAGTAACATACAAACTGTGTTCAAAGTACAAAAAAGAGCCATAAGGATAATAACAAATAGCAACAACAGGGCCCACTGTCTAGAATTATTTAGAAAGCTAGGAATTCTGTTTCTTGTGAGTATATCTTTCAGAACATAATGTTCATTAAGAAAAATCTTAACATGTACAACACAAACAGCCTAATACATGACCATGAAACAAGAGCTTGTCACCACATCCATCTAGATAGAAAGAACAAGGCAAAGACACAAAAAAGTATATTTTACAATGGGATAAAACTGTACAACAAAGTACCACAAGAAATTAAAGAAATAAATGAGCCCCTCACTTTCAGACAAAAGCTTAAAACCTTTTTAGTAAGTAAAAGTTTTTATACTGTAAAAGAATATTTAACATAGATGTAGATTATTAGCAACATATGACATTATCACCAAAATATTATGTAAATCATAAATATGTGTATGACTAGTTATAAAAACTACACAAAATATGAGAAACCTGTTTAATTGTAAATGTAAATGTGTGCTCATGTTTTGTAATCTGACGACATCCATACAATATTTATTGTTCCACGGATGAATAAATAAATAAATAAATAAAAAATAAATAAATCCATACAAAGTTAATCCATCAGGCATTCCTAACAGGTAGGCTCTAAAAGCCACTTGAGGGAATTCAAGTTGGGCTCAACTCCCTTACGGCTCTCACACTCCTCCACCAACCTCTGGACAGCCTTATTCAGGGAGGACCAGGTGACATGTTGAGTGATCTTGACCCCACCAACCTCCAGGCTTGCTTATACAGGGAGGACCAGGTGATGTGTCGTCTGATCTTGACAACAGTTTTATAAATGCCTAAGAGGGTATTATGGAAATAATGAGCCAAAACCTAACTAAGAGCTTGATTGTCAGTCTCTAAACAAAATTCCTGGTGTTCAAAATAAAATCTGAATTTCTTAAGGGCAAACATAACCGCTAAGGCTTCCCATTCATACATAGAATATTTCATCTCCGCAGGTGAAAGTTCCCAAGGTGCATTGCTATAGGGCATCAACATGCAACACCTCCCCTGCCATTCTGTCCCTGTAGGAGGACAGCTACCACTTTCTACTCCAGAAGAATCATGTGTCTGTCTGCAAGAAGAACATGACCTCAAAATTTGGTATGTCTAATACTAGTTGGTTACTAAGCACCACCTTAATGGCTTCAGAAGATTCTGGATGACTTTCATCCCATGTGAAATTTCTTAAATCGTTAAGGCACCCCACTAATTTAATAAAATTCGGCACAGACTTTCGAAAAAATTTGTCATGCCAGGACTTGCATCTGAGTCTATTGCATAGATATGAGGCATGTACCAAGGGGTTGGGAACTGGGGCAGGCTAGAGATGGACAAGTATATTTCATATGTTGGGTGGGTGGTGGAATAACACTGTGGGAGGGATGGGGAGGATATTCGTCATTTCAGTTTTGACTGTCTCCCGACCTGTCCTAAAATATCCTCACTACTGTCTTCCCCAACCCTCCCATAATGATATCTTGTTGCCCACCAGTCCTAGACAATACTCTTATCCATCACTACTCCTCTCTTGCTCCTAGCCCCTTGCCTCAAGGCTTATATTCCTGCAACAGACCCAGAAGCCATATCTACTCCAGTCCTATCATTGGCATCTCCTATTTGATCAAAGACAGAGCCACCTGTGGAAACAGCCATACGATCTACCAAATAAGCGGTAACATCTGTGGCACATTCTATGTGGCACGACCACTAACAAGCTACCTGTTTGCATGAAAAAGCTACTTTGTAAAAGGGGAGAAAAGGTTGTGTATGTAAGTATAATTGATCATTTTATTTCACATAATTTGCTATCAAATGTCCAGATCAGTTTTAGAAGTGGTTTAACAACTGAAAATGCTATATTCTCTTTTCTCTGTGAGGTACTGCTGGATGGATTAAACAAATGGTTTCGAGCACTAGCCATCTTTTTTGAATCAACTAAGGTGTTCAGTTGTGTTGATCACAAAATATTGATACAGAAGTTAGACCATTACAGAATACAGGTAGTAGCTCACAGTTGGTTCACTTCTTCCCCAACCCCTACCCCACTATCCCTCCCACTCCTCAACCTGTGCTGCCTCCTTTTACGTGTCACTCACTTCAGCAGTTGTTGCTCATGTCAAACACAGTCACAGTCGGGCCTTAATAGCCACAGACAGTAGCCGTGTGTGTGTGTGTGTGTGTGTGTGTGTGTGTGTGTGTGTGTGTGTGTGTGTGTGAGTGTGTGTGTGAGAGAGAGAGAGAGAGAGAGAGAGAGAGAGAGAGAGTTCTACTTCTGAGGAAGGACTTTGTCGGAGATTGTGCATACTTCCAGTGTCCTTTTCATTGTGCCGGCCCACAACTCGATGACTCTTCTACGTTACGAGTAGAAATCTATCCTCTATATTATTGTTCTTACATCCTGGACCTTCCATTGATCAATCAATAATATTTGTAACTATACAAGCTCTCAGGTAATGTAGTTACCATTAACAAAAAGTTATATCAAATGAGTATGTGAAGCAACTACCAGACCACATTAAATGAAACAATTCTACATATACACTTGACAGCACAGAAAGTTCCCCACCCCTCAGAATTCTAAGCCTTGTCATATGCATGATTTGACAACACAGGATGCAGACACTGTAAGATGTAGACATTGTCTTTCACTTGAGTTGTTAGAGTGTTGTACCACTTGTGGTCTAGTGGTAAATGTCATGCAATGTAGATGCAAAGTTGTATGCTCCAGTCTATTCATTCCTTTATTTTTTAACTGCAGTTTGACTGCCTGCTAAAAGTGTGAACCTGATGAAACCTCAAAGGTAATCTGCTTCACTTTCTAACCACACAGTAATAACAAAAGAGCCTTTGGCTGCATCAAGATCACAACCCTACATAACCACTGCAACCCAGCTGCTCACCACCAGGCATCTGACACTGGTTGTAGTCCAAACAGATGAATGTGGTGCATCTGCGTTTGGAGTAAATTTATGCTCTCACACTGATAAGCATGAAATTATTTATTAGCATAGTTGGATTTTCTGCAGTAAATAACTTTAGTAACCCAAGTGAACATGGAGCTACACAAAAGGTATGAGTGTATTTATCAACTGTCATTTTCTAATTTAAAATTCTAGTATTTGACTTGCAGTTATGAATTGGATTTTTCATAATTTGATCTTTTTAACATTGTTTATGCATTGTAAACTAAGTAACACGAGGAAGATATCTAATATATGTGACATACTGTTTACTGTGGGTTTAACAGAGGGGTGAATGCACCTTGAAGCATTTGTGTGAAGTGTGGAACGATATTAGGCAAACCACATCAGAAAAGCATTTTCTTGTTTCTTTCATTCTGGCATGAATGAATTTCCACATTCATGAAGTTTCAATAATTGACATATGTGATGAACTGTTACATTTAACTTTCGTACAACATTTGCATTCAACTGCCAAAGTTAAGAAGTCAATAGCAGAAGTACGACAGGCCACAATTAACAGCAACAAAAATCAAACTAGTGTCTATTACCGCATTTTCGTTTCAGTGTCATCAGTTCACTCATAGAGCTGCCTAGTAACCAGAAGATCACGGGTTTGAGTCCCTCTACAGCACACATTTTCACTCATCGCTGCTGGCTCTGTGTAAAGTCTCGATGCAGCTAATATCATTAGTCCCTTCCCTTTCTCTGCCTTCCTCTTCCTCCAACTACAACTGCTGTCATAGCTGCGGATTCAGTGTGGTGTGTGTTCTTCCAGAAATGTCCAAAACAATAGACACCATGTTCATATAATAACTGAAAGTACTTCCTCAGGCTTCACTACTTCGGAAAAACCAGAAGAAGAAGAAAATGAACGTTATATTTTTAGGTAATGCCTGCTGAAATGGTTATCAGGGGGATGCCACACAATCCCCATGTGTGACATTTTCTTTATTTTACACTGACAGTACCATATTAAGTGGTGTTGGCCATTATGACATTTTTTGTTTTAGGAGATTTCCTTCTGGCGGCACACAGTCCACCTGGTTTCACTTTGAATGATCTTCTGTTTATGTGGTTTGTCCTTCTTCAGTATTCTAGTGAGACAGTACTTAATCTTAACATCTACATTTGTCAAACCATTGGTCATACTTGCTTAACCAGTTGATATTATCATTCACAGGCTCAGTAGTTGTAGCTGACAAGCTATGGAAGAAATACATTTGTGCAGATGCTTCAGCTGTTGATCTGCACCTCCCCCAACATGCTGTGGTTGTCCACAACAAAGTCTCCATAACTATTGTTGTCCTCCCCAACCACGCCATCTGCACAGCAGCTATGGTCTAGGTTATTTTGTATGCACTGAGCAAGACTTCAGGAAGTATTGTAAGCTATTAGAACAAAGGTGACTGACTTGTTTATCCAATGAACTTTCAGTACCTTCAAAACCACCATAAGGGTGACTCTTCAAATTATGGACCAATTTCATACACTTTCCTGCTTAAGGAAGTACCAAGATCATTGTGAAATGTAGAAGAGACCATTCTCACCTAAGGGAAGAATGCAGTTTTCAACATGTGATTTGATCACATAGTGTAAATATTTCAACAAACTATCTGTTGAGGATATAAATCATACATAAGCTTCAGCATATACACATGTAAGAAATAAGCATTTCAGTCTAGGCTCAATGCTTCAATGAGGAGTATTCAAAGGAACATTAATTGCTGTGTATCAAATGAAAAGTATACAAACAGCTTTAAGGTATTACAAACAATGTCTGAAATTTATTTAATCATCCTGTGAGATGCAGTAGTCTTCTTACACTGTCAAAATGTAAGCTTATGACAAAGCAAGCTGGGATCTTCTTACTTCCTCTTATTTTGTTATCTGCCTCCTTAAATTCATTTTTTTTTTTTTTTTAATTTTTGACTAATTACGATCAAAATATGTAAATGTAATCTGCAATTTCGTAAAAGAGAAAGGTTGGCCCTCAGTTTTAAATAATATAGCACCAGATCTAAATTTGTGCTCCGTTTTATGTATGTAATTGATTTTCTAATTTATTTTGACAATTTATTGTTAGCGTGGAGGGTAAAAATCGTAGAGGGAGACCAAGAGATGAATACACTAAGCAGATTCAGAAGGATGTAGGTTGCAGTAGGTACTGGGAGATGAAAAAGCTTGCACAGGATAGAGTAGCATGGAGAGCTGCATCAAACCAGTCTCAGGACTGAAGACCACAACAACAACAACATCTTTTGTTATAGGATGAAATCAGTAATTGTTTTGTGGCTTAGATTCTATTGCTGACTTACAAACAAATATAAATTCTGTACTAATTATACACATTTGGAAAAAGAATCACTAGAATTCTTGAAGTATTTATTTGGCTCTATTTGAAAATATATTAACAAATCCAGCCCTTCATTAATTCCAAAGTAATTAACAGGTTTGTAAAAAGTATTGTTTCTATATCTATATCTGTTAATTTCATCATTTAAACAAATAATTCGGCTTAACCCCTGTGTAGAACAAACTGTTAAAAAGAACCAATTTTTCAATGTATTCAGTTAATTTAATGATTTATGTTTTAATTGTAACTTCTGCAACTTAAACACTGAACAATGTGTAGTTTCAGTGCCTATCACTGAGATGATGTATAAAGGCAAATTTTTGGTCCCGAGACAATCAGTCCACGGGCGATTTTCAGACGAGAAACCTGTGCTGGTTAGGTCAACAACAATGCATCAACGTAACTGTGAAATACGTGTAATAGGTCATGTGTTAAAACAATGACAGTGTTTATTCAATATGTAGCATATCATTCTGCAATAACTGTGTGATCAGGTTTTTACTGCTCATAGGTGTTCAACAGTAAACTACGGTAGCAGTATGCTGATGTTTGCCTGAATACTATTAATGAGGTTCATCGAAAGTTAAACAATAGTGCACTGGCCATATTAACTGTGTTTACTGGCAGGTCGTGAACAGTGAAAGTAAAGAACTAGGAATGCAACTGTGCACCTGTTGGCTACATTATTTACAGTAGTCAGTGTTGAAATTCCACTCCCCATTTTTCAGTCAGTAACACAACGCAATATGTTGACACCAAGGACCATCAACAAACAAATAAAGCAGGTGAACATCATGTATGGTTCCCTTCTGGGTGATGATTATCGTAATTGGGCACAATAAACTAGGACTCACGAACTATGAACACTATCTCAAGAACAGTTTACAATACAGTGATTATAACGAAGGAAGTGCAACAGCAAATTAGCGAATGGGTTTCATGGCCACAGTATGACAGCAGCCAATCAGCTAGTGGGTTCTATGGAAGCAGCCATTGAGTACAGGAGCAGCAAATCAGCACACACATAGACGCAGCTGTGCAGACGATGAATCGAGATGATGATTACTGCTGCTGCAACTGCAGCAGCAGCAGCAGCAGCCGCAGAAGACGAGTCAATAAGAATAAGGTAATTTCATAAAAAAGTCATTTTATATTAAATTATGCATAATGAGTGGCCTTAACGAACAAGACAGTGTGATGAGAGAGAAGGGACAATGGGGAACTGGTTCTGTAAATGACATGCACGTAACTTTGAATGATGGGGACGAAAGCCCTATTGTAGATGAAACGATAAAAGCGTCATGTATATTGTATGGTGATGGAAGTGAAATGGATGAAAACAGTACTGAAGTGGATGAAATCATTAAGGTTAAGGGGGAGTAGTGAAAGTCAGCGAGGGCAACAGGTTAGGGCAGACGAAAAATTTGAATGAGTGTTAAAAGAAATTATGAGTAGATTGTGTACGAAAGAAGACATTGTTAAGGTGGAAAAGAAAACTCATAGCATTAGAACTGACCTGGTTAGCTTCAAGGATGAATTGGAGAAATAAATTAAAAAGGAGATTAAGGTAGTCAGCTCTAATCTTTCAGAATTAAATAAGAAGGTTGAGGCAGTAGCTAACGATTGTGATGAAAAGTTAAAGAAAGAAGCACATAACACTAATGAGAAATTAACATTAATGAGTAGTAAATGTGTAGAAGACAGAAAGAAGCTTTGTGATGACTATAGTAGGAGGGTGCAGGCTTCCAAAAAACAGCGTAAAGATGAAATCAAAGCAGCCAGGAAATTTTGTGCTGAAAACAGGGTTAAACTTGAACCAAATCAATCAGATTAAAAATGATTTAGAAACAGAAGTGGAAACCAAGTGTGCAGTAGTGGTAGAGGAAAAACTGGTAAAAGTAAATAATAATGTAGATTCCAAATTGGCTGATATGGAAAAAAAGATGGAAGAAATACAAAATCTAAAGTATAGAATATGTAGTGTCCCAAACAGAACTTCATTTGTTAGTTGTAACAAATTTAATAGTTTTGAACCATATGTTCAAGTGCATCCATAGGATCTCATTAGATAATTTAATAATTTGCTTGAAACATGCAATCACAAGGAGAAAATGTCATTTGTGAAAGATTTTTTTAAAGGGGTAGCTCACGGGTGGGCAGCTCAGGTAGCTGATAGTTGTACTTCAGGCATAGTCCATAACAATACAGGCAGGGTAGGAAAAAATGTTACCTTCATAGTCTCAGATGTTATTGAATGTAGTTTATATTTCTGCTCCAAGATACAGCCCTCCAAAAATGACACTGTGCATACCATTTTGAAGATGTGACTTTTTGATAAAATTTTAAAATGCTGTATCTCTGGAACATCTCTAGATATTTTATTGATTTTTTTAATTGAAAGCTAATTGCTTCATGATTACAAAGAAATCCTCCATTTGGACTTATCTGACAAAGTTCTTTTACTATAGCATTCTGAACTTTTTTTATTTAATTTATGGATCTTTTTTTTTTTTCAGAAATTCCAATCTGTAAAATTTTGATTTTTTTCTGTTGATTAGTACCATATTATTTTACATTCCCTGAAAAGGGGAGCCTCCACTTTTCAGTTGAACAGGTTTCACAAACAATTGAAATTTTTGCCATACATAAAGCATGTTTTATTATCACATAACAGGCTCATAAAAATCAAAAACTACCCTTATTTAACAAAATTTTAGTAGTTTGAAAGATGAGTAAGAGACACATTTTTCAAGCATTTTAAATGATTCCAAAACATATGTGAAAGGTCCAAAGAGTAAAAAGTTTCAATTTATATAACTTATGTGTACTCTGTTTGTACCGAAATTAGCCAGTTAATGAACTAAAAATGTGTTCCAGTGCTTCAGTATCTTCCTTTAATATAGAGTGATGCCTTCCTGTTGAACCAATAGGAACTGGAGCACTTGAGAACATTGTGAACAGAAGGTGAGCACTGATGGCATTGTTGCTGTCCTTCAGCTGGACACTTACATCCAGCAACTGGTCCATGTGGTAGCATAAATTTCACTACAATTTCGTTTAACTCATAACTAGTGTCTATAAATCTCTGCAATCCCAGTCAACACACACATGCCACAAACATCCCCCTTCTCAGGTTGTGAACCTGAATATTATCCTACTGTTTCTGAGGTGTTGGTTGAATGAATGAAATGTCTTCTTTCTTGCTCTTTAAAGTGAGTCCAAAAATGTGTCTTCTGAATTTCTTTCACAGGAGTAATTTTTTTGGACCATTCTTCTTTTTTCTGCTCACGGAATTCTTCGATTTCCTCTTTGGACAAAAGAATGAGGGCTGCGGATGTGTAAGATTTCACAACTCTCATAAAATCCTAAGCATTCTGTATCGCAGCTATGTTTGGAATGTAAAGATTATGTTTTGGAGCATGCTGCTTCGTCAGGCCTCCTACAAAATCACATCTACATCTACATCTACATCTACATCTACATTTATACTCCGCAAGCCACCCAACGGTGTGTGGCGGAGGGCACTTCACGTGCCACTGTCATTACCTCCCTTTCCTGTTCCAGTCGCGTATGGTTCGCGGGAAGAACGACTGTCTGAAAGCCTCCGTGCGCGCTCTAATCTCTCTAATTTTACATTCGTGATCTCCTCAGGAGGTATAAGTAGGGGGAAGCAATATATTTGATACCTCATCCAAAAACGCACCCTCTCGAAACCTGGCGAGCAAGCTACACCGCGATGCAGAGCACCTCTCTTGCAGAGACTGCCACTTGAGTATATTAAACATCTCCGTAACGCTATCACGGTTACCAAATAACCCTGTGACGAAACGCGCCGCTCTTCTTTGGATCTTCTCTATCTCTTCCGTCAGACCGATCTGGTACGGATCCCACACTGATGAGCAATACTCAAGTATAGGTCGAACGAGTGTTTTGTAAGCCACCTCCTTTGTTGATGGACTACATTTTCTAAGCACTCTCCCAATGAATCTCATCCTGGTACCCGCCTTACCAACAATTAATTTTATATGATCATTCCACTTCAAATCGTTCCGCACGCATACTCCCAGATATTTTACAGAAGTAACTGCTACCAGTGTTTGTTCCGCTATCACATAATCATACAATAAAGGATCCTTCTTTCTATGTATTCGCAATACATTACATTTGTCTATGTTAAGGGTCAGTTGCCACTCCCTGCACCAAGTGCCTATCCGCTGCAGATCTTCCTGCATTTCGCTACAATTTTCTAATGCTGCAACTTCTCTGTATACTACAGCATCATCCGCGAAAAGCCACATGGAACTTCCGACACTATCTACTAGGTCATTTATATATATTGTGAAAAGCAATGGTCCCATAACACTCCCCTGTGGCACGCCAGAGGTTACTTTAACATCTGTAGACGTTTCTCCATTGATAAGAACATGCTGTGTTCTGTTTGCTAAAAACTCTTCAATCCAGCCACACAGCTGGTCTGATATTCCGTAGGCTCTTACTTTGTTTATCAGGCGACAGTGCGGAACTGTATCGAACGCCTTCTGGAAGTCAAGAAAAATAGCATCTACCTGGGAGCCTGTATCTAATATTTTCTGGGTCTCATGAACAAATAAAGCGAGTTGGGTCTTGCTTTTCTATCACAAGGCCCCTTCCTGTGACCAGTAGCACTGTGTACCCAATCAGTTGGCAATAGTGACTTACTCAATTCAAACAGCTGGTAACAATTTTTAAAATGATTAGGAGTACCATCAGAAATAATAACGATCTTGTCTGCCCCTGTTTGCAGATGAAGAATTTTCTGCACCACTAGCAAAGCATGTGCTGAGTCATGTCCTGTGTCATCACTTATAGCTGCAACACTTGTGGTCTTGTTTTGAAAATATGTCCCTCCTGTAAAAATTGAAATCTGGTCATTACACCAATGGTACCCTTGTTTTATGTTACAGACTACCAATGAGTTCACACGCCTAACAGAGGCGTCATATGTCATGTGCTCCAGTAAGTTCTTCAAAGTTACCACACAAAGTTCAAAATTCATGCTGTACACACATAAATAGACATCTCTAGGTGGGTTGGAACTACCCACTTAACTCATAGTGCATAAAATTTTGATCTTCCGATATGTGAAGTTGTATTGTTGATCTTATAAATTGCAAAAGTTTCTTTAATACTGTAAGTCATGTACCTCTACACTTTCACAATTTTTTTACCTTCACCTGTTAGTGTTATAGTGTATTTTTTGTTGGCACTCTGACAAAAAGAGTCCCATTTATCTTCCAGATAAAATGACTGCACTGTAAGAACCTGAGCTGCTTCTACAGGATGACAATAATAGGGATCTGGTCTTCCTAAGATTCCTTTTACAGACTTCACATTTCTTGATTTGTCTACCATGTACTTTGATACTGACGGAAAGTGGTTCAAATTTGTTTTCTTTGAAAATGTCTCTGGAATAATAGTTAAAACTTGTGCCTTTTCACTGTAGGATGCACAGTATACAACAGCTGAATTGATATTTGTGAAAAATTCCTGGCTAGAGGTGCAAGAGGGCTTTGATTCATTTTCTTCTGAATTTCTACTTTCGAGAGTATGGTCAGTTTTGCTGTAGTGTATTCGTCCATAGCTTTAGTAATTTTTCTGCACTTTCTTGATGCATAGAGCTGCTGATTCGACTTCACTGACCACGGTTTCTTAACAGGACAAACATCTACCTCTGTAGTTGACTGATTCAGGGTATTTAATTTCTCCTTTACTGATGCAAAATTTGCATCATCTGCACCATGGGAGGCTTCACATTGTTCTGATACTATCATTGTTGTTATTCTGTCAAAACATTTATAACACAAAAAGTCATCGCTGGTACATCTTTACTTTGAAACAGAGTCTTTAAATAAGAACACTTATTCCCAACCTGAACAAAGTCTGCTTTTTCTGTTTGTCTTATATTTCACTCTTTTATGAATATCCAAATAGTCAGCACACTTCACTCTCCTGTGGGCCCAGTCAGAAGACATTTCAAACAGTCATTTTCAAAAAACACGCTGCAACTGCGTCAACTGGCAAATTCCTCAGGAAAACACATAACTCACTGGATGGCCTCAGATTTCTTAGAAGCCTCTTCAGTAAACAAATTAACAACTACAATACAGAAACCTGCAATGAACACCCACAACAAAGAAACTGACAAGAAACTACCACCAAGTGTAAGAAATATCTTCAATAATGAAAGTGAAAAGAAGTAAATGCAAAAAAGAAAGTGATAAAAAATAACTGCAACAAAGACAATAGAAATAAACATTGTAACAAAGAAATTAGTAAGAAACAACTTCAGTGGAGTCATATATTACCCATGAAAGTTGAAAAAAAAAGATTTTTTTAAAATAAAACCTGTCCAACTTAAAAGTGGAAGCTATCCTTTACAGAGAGTACTACATAGTACTAATCAACCAAAAAAATCTAACTTTTCTGGATTAGCATTTTTGAAAAAAAAAAAAAAAAAAAAAAAAAAATCCGAAAATTATTAAAAAAATAAATTCAAAAGGCGACAGTAAAAGAACTTTGGCAGATATGTCCAAATGGAGGATATCATTGTAATCATAAAGCAATTATCTTTTAAATTAAAAAAAAACTCTTAAAATATCAATAACAGTTACAGAGATAAAGCATTTCAAAAATTTTTCCTAAATTCGCAACTTCAAAATGGTGTTCGCAGTCTCATCTTCGGAGGCCTGTATCTCGTAGTAGGAATTTTTTTTGGAGAGAACAAAAAATTATGGGTTGTTTACTTACTCCTGAAGTTTAACAGATGCTAAATTCAATAACATCTGAGCCTATGAAGCGATACAGATCATGCCTTCATGGCACAGCTTTGAAAAAACCAATTCTAGATGAATATTGGTCCAAAGAGAAGCAGCAGAGAATTTTGAGTGAATTTTGTGGAGGAGAGAGATTTGCCTCTAGGAAGGGTACTATGAAAGAATTCTGTCAGCTTTGGATAAAAAAACTGAAATATTTGGACAAAGAGCTAGCTAGTGGGCTTAGAAACTAAGTTGCCTCAGAAAGTTAGAGAATTGCTCATACCTGCCCCTACAGGTAATATTAGTGATATCTGAGTCATACTGATAAAGTGGAGAGGGTGCAGCCCTCAGTGGAAGATCGTAGGAGGAATTTTGATGACAATAATCAATTAGGGAGAGAATTTCAGGTAAATAGGATGAACAGGACTAATTACAGTAGAAATTCAAGGAATGGTTGGGTGGAAGATAGCCAGAATGGACACAGAAATAGTAGGAGAAATTCAAGTAAAAGAAATGGAGCAGGTTCTGGATCAAACCATTTAAACTAGATAATGCTCCAGTTTTGGCTCGCACTAGAGCAGGTAGTGATGAAGAACCATGTGTATATAAATGTACTGTAATCACAGGTAAGGGTAATGTAAATGATAGTAGTAAGATGAGTGTAATTTCTAATTCTAGTGAGATGTTGAATGATGGTGTGGGTAGCAATGTTTATCCCATAAAAGTAGAGGAGGAATGTACTATAATAAAATCAAGTGATGAAACACAGTGTGTTGCTATTGCCCAGGATGTCCAAAGTGTCCAGACAGATGGTAAATTTTTAAGAGAACATAAGGAATTCAGGTGTATTGCTTTATGGTCTAATACTGGAAACAATAATCAACTAATAAGCCAAGTATTTGATGACAATCAAAGTGACAGTGGGTCTGATTCTGACAGTAGCTGTAATGATGATAGCAGTGACGAATTCAGTAGTGACGAGGATGAGGTATTTAAATTTATAATTGATAATGATGACAATGTGTTACATAAAGAAACAATAAAGGAAGATAATGTTAGGTGTAATGAAGAGTTGGAGTTTGAGAGTGATAATGAGGAAGAGAACCATGCTATTTGTCATTTGACTGTGTCTGGTAATTAATTTGGTAATCTGGATTATAGTCTTTCCAGGCAAAGGATAATTGAGGATTTGTTGTATGAAGAAGATCAAATGGTTAGTAAAAAGGAAGTGTGGCACCCTGTAACAAAAGCAAGTGGTGGTAAGTGTTTACTGGACAATGGTAGCGATTTGAAAGGCATCTCACAGGCATTTTTTGAAGCTATTAAGAACACAGAGGGTATAGTGGTGATGCATGTTTCTGGAATAAGAATTATTGGTGCTACTGGTAAGCTACCAAAGTGTGCTAAACAAGAGGTATTATTAACTGTGAAATATGTGTAATAGGTCATATGTTAAAACAATGACAGTGTTTATTCAATATGTAGCATATTATTCTGCAATAACTGTGTGACCAGTTTTCTACTGCTAATAGATGTTCGACAGTAAACTATGGTAGCAGTACGCTGATGTTTGCCTGAGAACTATTAATGAGGCTTATCCAAAGTTAAACAACAGCGCACTGGCCATATTAACTGGGAACACAACTGTGCACCTGTCGGCTACATTATTTACAGTAGTCAGTGTTGAAATTCCACCGCCCATTTTTCAGCTAGTCTCACAACACAGTACGTCAACACTGAGGACCATCAGTGAAGAAATAAAGTAGGCAAACGTCGCAAGCTTACACATTCATTTCCAGCTGGTACAAACCCATTCAAAAAAATATGCTTGTTCTTCACTTCACTAGATTAGATTGCCTTAGATACACTGTTCAATGTATAGATCAATAGTGAGGAGGTCCTAATGGATGTAAAGCATGTCAGAACACAAAGAAACAAGGAAAAACAATTTTCAAACCAGCCCATGATTGATTAGAAATTCACTTAGAATACCACTCAAAAAGTACCATCACGCTTTGTAGCCTACTGGATCCCTTTAATAGAGCCTGCCCTTTATGTACCAGCTGTTTGTTATTATCAGTACTAGTTATATATATGTGTGTGAAACGTGTTCCAGAACAACTGGGATATACTAATAAAATCTTCTAGGTTTCCAGAGCAGGACAAACAAGAGTTTAAACTCAAGTTTTTAAAGATAATCACCATCTTCTTCATCTGGAGATGTGCCCATATGACATCTAAAGCATTCAGTGTGAGCGTAGGCCATGTTACACGGAGCAGACACAATGTCGTATTCAGCAGTACTGCCTGGAGCACATCAGCTCTGGGGCAGAGAGACAAATTGGCAGTCACTGAGCACAGTTTGGAAGAAAGCTGCATGTTGTATTCTGAATTAGCAAGAGTGCTTTGTAATGCAATGTAGTTTGGGACAGCATGATAAAGGAATCCATCAAATTTAGGGCTAATAACGGCCTCAGAAACAGAGATGGTGGCTATTAACAAAGTTCTGCTTTGGACCTGTTACTGGCCATGACACACTGTGAGCACTCAGAGCTGAGAGATATCTGTACAATGTGCTAGTTGGTATGTGACCGAACATGCTGGGATTCAAGTACACTCCCTCATCTGCTCCAATCTGTGCTGGGTCAAGGGCAAGGACAACTCAACTTGCTGCAGTACCTGTATAAGATCAAGCAAGATGACATTTCAACACTTTACCATAAGACGATGGTAGCGACACTCATCGAACTGTCGCATCTGGAAACCAGAGAACTTTATATTAGTTCAACACACAAGAAAGATGACGATACATGTTGGCACCGATGACATTTATTTGGTTTTACTATTTTGTCATGTATTTGGTATAATATGTGGTTCTTTAATACAGGACTTTTGGACTCTAGTCTTTGATGCCATTACTGCTATGTATTGTAATTTGAAATTTAGTTAAAAATATCTATTATTATTTTATTTGGCAAAATAAGTGCCCAAAACATGTACCTTCATTCTAAAACAATATTCTTCTTAACCCATTTTCTGACAAAGCTTCAAACATTGGAGAGAATACAGTGCGTAAAGTCCCACCCATAAAATGCAAATGTTATTCTTAACATACTTTAATTTTACCAGCTGAATCCTACACGCAAACTAAGTTGCTTACACAGTGTTCTCTTGTACAACTTAATGATGTTCGGTGTTATGGGTGGGACAATTCATATTGAAATTAAAATTAATTAATTTTGAAGCAATACTCATATCAAATGAACTTCTAATGCACAAATATACTTCTTTTTGACTTGGTTTTTAAGAATCTGTCTTGTGCTCTCAAGAATGGCCCACTGGACTACAAACGGGGTTGCAATAATACACTGTTCTAGTGTTTTGTTCACCAGAGAAAAGGAAATAACGGATGGTCAAATTTGTGTGTTCTACAATGAATGTTTTGTAAAAGCCTAATTACAGTATAAAATATGTACTTTCAGCTTTAATTTGCCCAGTTTTGAAACTTATATTTCAATAAATATATTTTCAATGAAGTGTCCCTGTTTTTCTGGACCTGTTCAGCAGTCTTTCAGCTTCAGCAGCTGACCCTTGTCTGCTTACAGCTGTAAAACCTTGTTCAAAGTTGTAGGTTTTCATAAAGAGTGTATATGCTCAAATGCAGCATTAATGAGTAAATAGAAAGTAAAATGAGAGAAAACAGCTTTTAAGCCACAAAAATACAAGTGTAGTTATGTACAATCAACTTCAAGCAATAAGCAGCAATAAAACAAATGAAAATCCAGAGAGACAGAACTTTAAACACACTGTATGACTGGAATAATGTCTTTGCACTTCAGATTAAATAAATTGCAAATGCCGTCTCATTTAGATTCTGAACAAGTATATTGCCTTCCTGATGCTATTGATGGTGCTTTTGATTTTAAATATGTGATGATCCGGAAACCATTAAGTACCTTAGGTAGATGGACAATGGAAGGAACGGACGTAGCCAGTGGGATGCAAAAAGCTGATAAGTGCTGGAATTTCTTCACCTACTTGTAAACACTTTGACTTTGAATACTACAAAATCATTCTAACCTCTGTTTCCCCTAATATTGTTTACAACAATGGGCTTGAACTGTTGATTTTCTCTTATCCTAGCAACTCTGTGGACTTCAGCAAACCTTTCTTGATCAAATTCAATTTCTTTAATTTCTTTCTCTGTAACGTAAGACAAGATGATGCTTGAAATGTTGTCCTTGAATTTAAATAGATCAAGACTACAGTGTAATCTATCACTTTGTTAAAGTAATGTATTGCACAGGGTATTTAGGACTGATGAATGATGACAATCAACTACTGGAGCACATTTATTTAAAGTAGTTTGGATAGTGGGACATTCATGTTGACCACTGGATTTTTCTGCATGTGTATATTGACTGAATGGTGAGATAGACTATGTTGCTACTGGACAGAGCAACACTGGAAGTGGCTTCCATTTGGCTACACTTGCTGTTCTTAATGTTTTCTCTGTGCAGCAGATCCCTACTTCAGATATGTGCCAGGCTCCTAGGATGAAGACATGTGACAATGCATCAGACATACACAGAAACAAGAAATGCTATGGACTGTAACTTGGTTTGTTGCAAATGATGTTGAAATATACTAGCCAAGCAAACAGAACAGCTTGATATCTTTCCTGTGTGTAAAAAGCTATAATAATATATGTGGTTTACAGAAGAAGAAAATTCTCTCATGTAGTAGTGTGCACAGTAGTTGTCTGTTGTTGAGTCTTCAGCACTCAGCAGCATGCCAAAAAGGAGACACAGTCAGTAATACAAGGCATACAGGGTACAGCTGGACACTGATTTGGAGATGGGGCGGTGAGATGGCGGGAGATTGGGGGGGGGGGGGGGGGGGGAGCAGTTTATGCAGGTAATGAGCAAAAGGTGTTTTGACAATAGTAGCTAACGTACTGCCCTCATCAGAGAAAATTGTCATGTAAGTACCCAGGAAAAATTTCATTTGTGGTGAATGCCCCACAGAATGGCAAATCTGCAAAAATTTGTTAAGATACTTGAAAGGAATTAGTATTTTGTCATAATGAGTTCCAGCAGAAAAGGACACTGTCCATGAAAATGTGGTCAACTGTGAAGGTTACTCAATGCAGCAATCATTAATAATACTTTATTCAAGAAAAGTTTATGAAGAATTGAGCTGTTGATGACAATACAGTGATACAGTGATACAGAAAGAACAGAAGGAATTTAGTTGTCAATACAAGAATATTAAGTTACTCAACAATAATTACAACACAGAATAAAATACATGTCTACAGTCCAGAAGATTGAGATTTCGAGCCGGTGGCTGTTTTCTAGTCTTCAGTTCCTTGTCATCACACGCCAGTTAACTGCAGTTACATTGGCGGTATATCAAACACCAGAGTTGGCCACTGCTGCAGCAATTTCTATTGTAGCCTTCCCACCATGACAGTCCCACTTTGCACTGGCAGTTCGCCGTGCCTAGAGCCACTGAAAACCGTAAGTGAGCTGTATTTGAATCAAAATAACGTGCCTTCAAGTGGTACTATGTGTTGTGAGAAATTTGAAGTCAGTGGCTGGCCAAAAAGTTGTCCGTTATTGGGCTTAGAATACTGAGTCAACAGACAACTCATTAGCGTTTTTACATTAATAAATTTTAGGCAACGAATGGTGGAAGACCGACAGGAATTAAATGCAAAAGTAGATATCACAAATATCACAAATGGTAGCCTCCAACAGCATATTCAGGAATCTCACGAAGAGGCAAAAAAAAAAGGAGATAAATACAAAAATAACTAACTTGCTAACATTTTACCCATTTTACAATAGTAGTTAAGTACTAAGATAAACGAACTATGTGATCTTGTGAGAAATGCTGGTATTGAACAATTAAAGGAGGTAGGTCAGAATGTAAAACATATATGTAAGAATTAACTAAACAAATGTTTACGAAAGTAAATGAACAATTCCTAAGACACGCAAATGTGGTTACATGTGTTAGAGCAGGGTAAAAATTTGGACATAACAGCTTTACCAGGCTCCACTTTCAGAACTTTGGAGGCATGAGTAAGTGAATTAATTACTCAAAAGGTACAAGAAACAACAGATTTATCAGTCAGTACACTATGGTTCACAGTTGATTTAGGAAAAACAGAAGAGGAACTAGGTAAGCTCTGGGATGGACTTAATAAAACCAGAGATAAATTAAGTAAATGGAAATTTTATGAAAGCAATCGCCTTTCACCAGAACTATCGGAAGAATTAAATTTAGATGGAGAAGATTTAAGATTTATTTACACTCTCAACCTAGGAGGTGGTGCTAGTATTTCATCTGGAGGGCATCATAAAACACTACTGACACAATGTCTCTCACATGGCCTGGTGTAGTATTATTTAGTTAATAAGAGTATACAAGGATTTTATTTACACTGGTATTAATTATAGTCACACTACTTATTTATTTATGTGTTATTTAAAAATACCAGGTGACAAGAAAAGTGGAACTCAGAATATTGGGGACAGATTAACATACTATGCAAGGAAGAGATTGCACCAATAATAATCAAGACCCTCTTGAACGGAAAAGGAGGCCTCTACAATATCGACACTGTAAAGAAGAATATTACATAAAAACGAAGTACTAGGCTAGACGAACAACTGCTTGTCACATTCTGGGATTCTTATATACCCTACAGATATTGCAAGTATCTTCAGATTTCGTACAAACAGTAGCTCGAGTAGCATTTACTGGTCTCAAATAGATTACTAATTGGTATGAAGATCATTAGGCCACTTGCTGTACTTTGTTTTCCCTGTGCAGCAGATTACCACCTCAGAGTTGTGACAGGCTCCTTGGAAGAAGATATTCTTGACAGTGCTTAAAAAAGTCATGGAACAAAAGAAACATGATAGTAGGGTGTGTTCTAATCTGTAACTTTGTTCATTGCAAATGTTGTCAAAATGTGCTTATCAAGCAGACAGAATTATTTGAAGTCTTTCTTGTGTGTAAAAAGCATTACAATGTTTGTCGTTTACAAAAGAAGAAATTTCTCTCATTTAGTAGGGTGCACAGAAGCAGCCTGCTGTAGAGTTTCCAGCACTCAGCAAAAATGAAAAGGCAGTGATATGAAGCATACACGGTGTACCCAGATGTCAATTTGGGAAAGGGGAGAGAGAGAGAGAGAGAGAGAGAGAGAGAGAGAGAGAGAGAGAGAGAGAGAGAGGGGGGGGAGGGGGACAGCAGGGGGAGCGGTGGAGAGAGAGAGAGAGAGAGAGAGAGAGAGAGAGAGAGAGAATGGTAGCTTGTCAGATCATGACTTTTTTTTTTATTTGTTTTCTTTTTTAAAGAACCAGTTTCTCTATTAACTCTTCTACAGTTGAATGATGCATCTCTACAACATTCTTATTATAATTTCTTCTGGGTCATATTCTTTTAAAAGCATGTACTGAATAAGATTCGAGGTCAGGTTATACAGGACATGATTCACAATACTGCAGCATGCATTCTTTGATTCCAAATGGCACACAGTTTTCTTCATTAATTCCTCATAGTTACCATCCTTGATAGCAGCTGCAGCCAACACCAGTTAGCCATTTTTATGTATTACACATACATGAACTGAGTATACCAGCCAGGATCAGGGAGAAAATAAAAATGGGTTTAAAAAATGAAAGAAAAGTATTTGAAATTGGATTTTATTGCTTTCTTTTCAGATTGATGATTAAACATTTCAATATAAATTCCTATTATTACTCTATTGAAAACAATAACCCATTCTTACAACTACTTTATTAGTGCCTCTTTCCGTGCCCTGCCAGCAATGCACCTGAAAGAATCTTGTCCATCTGCCAGTTCATTTGGGCAAAATTAATAAAAAATTTAGGAGACAAAAGAACTGAGAAATTAGTGAAGATCTACAAATTTCTGCATGCTTCCAAAAAGTAGTTAATAGTACTTTACTCTCATGACAATTCTACATCAAGTTAGTTTCTTTTTGCTGGGAGTGTAAATGTTATTTTAGTTGCATTTCTTAAATTGCAAGGAAAGTTAAAATACAATATTAATAAAATAAATTCTTGTGACACTACATATTTGCCTTCAGTAAATATGATGGCTCTCTTTAGTTCGTGTAAGGGTAACTATGTAACATTTTGTATGTTAATTGAATTTTCATATTAGATATAGTTGGGTTTTATTGATTTTTTTTTTTACAATGGGTTTAAAAACACAATCTTTTTGGGTAAGGTTAAATTACAACAACTCTGGTACCAGCAGCACTACTTTGGCCTGAGTTCACAAAATTTTGAGAAGACCAATTCCGGAACAATACATGTCTAAAAGTCATAAAAACACCAAAACATCAGGAATCCAATATATTTACTCAGAATATGAACAAGACAGTAATAGCAATTTATTCATTCTGATGTGAAAAAGAATTATTCCAGCTGTGTTTAGAGTTCTAACATTCTGAATTTTCATTTGTTTTATTGCTGCTTATTGCTTGAAGTTGATTTGTACATAACTACACTTGTATTTTTATGGACAGAAAAAAGGTTTCACTGATTTTTCTTTCTGTTTATTCATTAATATCACATTTGAGCATAAAACTGTGTATGAAAAGTAATAACTGTGAGCAATTTTTTTTTTCAGTCATAAGCAGGCAAGAGTAAAAAATTAAACTACAGTGCCTCTCAAGTTGAAAGGCTTCTCTTTTTAGATACAGAAAGATTATAGAGATTAAAGAACATACAGTTGAGATACAGACTCCAAAAACTACACAAATTTGGCACCCAAAACATTTGCACCAAATTGGTAGGAGCATATAATTTGACAGAAAAGGCCCAAGGCTATCAAACAAAAAGCACAAGAAGACAGCACAGTTGTTGGCCAAATCTGTTGATTAAATTGTGAATTGTGACTGGTTAAAGATGGGCTCTCAACGTCACGCAATGAATTTTCTGCCATTTTTGTAGTCTTACGGCTCTTACAGTTTGCATTTAAAAATGTCAACGATAATATCTTCTAATTCAGCACAAAAAGTTGTTTAAGTGCACATAAGCAAGGGCTTCTAAACTGAAAGTACCTTTCACAAAAGTTATCCAAAGTTCACACTTTAGCACGTGTGTAGGTGGTGCAAACTCGGGAACCCTATTCACGAGAGGCTGTAGAAATGAACCAAAGGAGATATGGAGCTGAATATTAGTACATATCCATTCAAGACATTGTGGAACCTTCTGATAAAATTTCATTACATTCACAAATGGTCCAGCAGTGTTTCCACTTTAGGAAGGAGAGTAGGTCTTTAACAAGCTCAGAATGACTGAATTTGTGAATGTGGCAAAAGATAAGCCCCTTTGAAATGAGGCTTTTGGAGGAGAGGTTCACT
Organism: Schistocerca piceifrons; assembly: GCF_021461385.2. NCBI lineage: Eukaryota > Metazoa > Arthropoda > Insecta > Orthoptera > Acrididae > Schistocerca > Schistocerca piceifrons. Next base: position 1,122,766,167 of record NC_060139.1, on the reverse strand, counting down.
ACTATGTTACAGGACTGTTTAGGTGCTGGGTTCGGTAGGATGGTGGGCGGGAGCTTGTGAGAGTGTAGCATATGTAGTTCTGCAAGATGGGGTCAGGCATCTATTAACTGATGTAAAGGAGGTTTGACAGAGGTTTTTGTAGTGGTGCTGGATTGTGGTAGTCCAATATAAGTGTACAAAGTGAATAGACTTTACAGTTTTTAAGGTGGCACTGTGCATGCTGCTCTTGTTCCTGCAGTACGTGGGTTTCAAATTTGGCAATGTGATGTGGTAATTGGTACAGCAGAGTGGAAATATTTTACAGGCAGTGATGAGGTAGTGAGAAAATGTTTAGGACTCAGTTATATATTGTGTAGGGCTGAGTTGGTGAGGGCTGTGGAATGACAGAATTATAACATAGAATCACTGTGGAAAGCTGTTTGGGAGCAATTCCACAAACTAAGCAGCAACACAGAAACAAGTTATGTGGAAGTGGGTTCGGTATAGGGGTAGGGAAACTTTTCTGTATTTACACAGATGGAAGGAACTAAAATCAATTGTGGAGAAAAAAAAATAGTAACAGAGCATTAAAACATATGGGAACATTCTGAAAACTGGAAAAAGACAAAACCAGATTAAGTATAGCGAAGGAAGGATAAAGCTACATGAAGCACAGTAGTAAGACATCAAGATGTAAATAAGACCAATAAGAAAACTGGATGAGATTAAAATGAAGACAGGAATAGAAATAAATAATAATACAATAACAGTGTGAAATGCATGTTGGTATGTAGGTATGAGTGAAGCAGGCAGCAGTTGTAAATGGGTTGGGCATGGTCAGTATCTTGCCTTTTCGTTATGATGCACTGTAAAGCCTGTCACACAGCTTAAAAGGTAAGAAGATACAGTGCTGCCAATGTACTACCAATTCACACAGGTCCATACTGTACCCTATAGCAAACAAAAAGTGAGATACCAACTGACCTGAATTAGGAGTTAACATAAGACTAATTTCAATTAAAATCAGTGGCTTAACAAAAAGGTTCATTTTCTTCTACCATAAAACAAAGAATGAAAATAGTCATCTACAAGCATCACGGCAGTAAAAATATTCCTCAGGATGGATGTATTTATGTGTGACATAATGTGGAATTCACAAACTGATTTAGTAACTGATTTGAAGTTTTATTTTTCCCAGAGCATTTTAATGCACTGGAGGCCACTGACGCCAATAATTTTTGGACTGGTTGCATACCAGTCTCTGCCCACCAGGTCTGTTGGGTGCTATGAAGGTCACAACTGTTGCTGTGGCAGAACACTGACATTTCCTTGAAAGTGAAGGTTTCATTCTTATTTTTGCCCTCGCTAGTTTCAACACTATCTGATTTTTAACAATTAAAATCTTAATTTCAATATAAGATTAATAAAAGCCAGTTGTCATGTCATTTCCTTTTTTCATTTATTATTAATACAACAACATACCAGTCATCGTACAGAGCAATAAGTTAAGTCTTCATGAATTTCCTTCTTTTCCTTGTAGTACATTTCCTAAATTTAGCATATGCTGCTCTATTTAAAAGGTTTAATTTCACATTTTTGTAAGGAAAAATCCTTCAGCCTGTCGCGCAGAATTGCTCACTGAACAGCTAGCTAATTAATGCTTCAATACCCATTTGTGACACGTCAGGAGGGTAACAAGTTGTGTACCTGGGATTCTATCTGCTTTTATAGTTTGCTTCTGAGTTGGTCTTACTAGGATGATTAAGGTGTGTGCATCCTGTATGTGGATGCACGAGGAGTTGGCTGTGGTCCGCGAACAGCTTGAGGTGCTTCTGGCTACAATCGGTCACCTTCAGACTGCTGTCTCAGGGTACAGTGGTAGTGGAGAATCTGGCGTGTTGTATGGGACACCTCAGGTGTCACTTGTTCTGCCCATGGGCTCTGCTAACCAGGCACCTCCTAGTGTACATGATGCAGTGGATTCACCCTCACCGCAGGGTGAGTATAGGGAGGTAATGCATTAGCATCAATCAAGGCGGAGAGCCAATGAGGAGACCGGTCGCTTGGCCTCACCCATTCGCCCTTTAAGTAAATATGTGGCTGCTGCTTCAGTAGGATATGGGCAGGCCCACAGGAGGAGGGGTTTACTAGTTATTGGGAACTCCAAAATTAGGTGCGTTGTGGAGCCCTTAGACAGACACTGTTCAGGGCTGGAAAGAAAGACAATGTGCATTCGGTAGTGTCTCGGTGAGCCTCATCCAAGATGTGGAGGCAGCTCTGCCTGCAGCTATCGAGCATGCAGGGTACAGTAGTCTGCAAGTTGTGGCTCACATTGGCACCAATGATTTCTGTCGCCATACTCAGTTCACTTAGGAGTTACTATCCGGAGCGATCTGAAGTGGAATGATCACATAAAACAAATAGTGGGAAAAGCAGGCGCCAGGTTGAGATTCATAGGAAGAATTCTAAGAAAATGTGACTCATCGACGAAAGAAGTAGCTTACAAAACGCTTGTTCGTCCGATTCTTGAGTATTGCTCATCAGTATGGGACCCTTACCAGGTTGGATTAATAGAAGAGATAGACATGATCCAGCGAAAAGCAGCGCGATTCGTCATGGGGACATTTAGTCAGCGCGAGAGCGTTACGGAGATGCTGAACAAGCTCCAGTGGCGGACACTTCAAGAAAGGCGTTACGCAATACGGAGAGGTTTATTATCAAAATTACGAGAGAGCACATTCCGGGAAGAGATGGGCAACATATTACTACCGCCCACATATATCTCGCGTAATGATCACAACGAAAAGATCCGAGAAATTAGAGCAAATACGGAGACTTACAAGCAGTCGTTCTTCCCACGCACAATTCGTGAATGGAACAGGGAAGGGGGGATCAGATAGTGGTACAATAAGTACCCTCCGCCACACACTGTAAGGTGGCTCGCGGAGTATAGATGTAGATGTAGATGTACAGGACAGGTGGCCGGGGGGTGGGGGGGGGAGGAGGGGGGGGGGGAGGAGGAGGAGAAAGAAGTGGTGGTGGTGAAGACTGCTAGCCTTGGTGTGGGGTGCAGGCAGAGCTCGCAATTTGCAGCATTGTTCCCAGGGGTGATTGGGTCCTTTGGTTTGGAGCCGAGTGGAGGGTCTCAACCAAAGGCTTCGTTGATTCTGTGATTGTCTTGACTGCAGATTTCTAGACTTGCATTATCTGGTGGGGATTTGGGGATTTTTAGGACTCCCTTTGTCAGGTCAGGGGGTGGTCTACATGAAGGAAGCAGCTACTCAGGTAGCAGAGTGCTTATGAAGTGCACATGAGGTTTTTTTTGACTAGACAGTAGTTTGAAGTACTCTGAAGAACACTCCCCAGCAGCAAAGGATGTCAGACCACTTTAGGTCTAAAGAAACTTCGACTGTCAACATTTTATCAGTAAACCGTCAAAGAATTCATAACAAAATTTCTTGAATTGCCTGCCCTACAGGAAAGCTCTCATGCTCAAAGTATTCTTGAGACCAACAGCTCACTGCAACCTAAAGTGGAAAGATCTGAGAGATTTAGAAAGTCAGGGAACATATGTCATAAAGACAGATTAGACTCCAAGGCAGGGGGAGTGTTCACTGCAGCTGACAAAAATATTACCTCTATTGAGGTTGAAGTGGAATGCGACAGTGAAGTTATCTGGTCCCGTATAACAGACGGATGTTTTTAGTGGCGACCCTATTCCACTGTGACAGTTCTTAAAACTTCAAAGAAAGACCACAGTCAGTTGCGCATAAATTCCCAGACCATGCAATACTAGTTGGAGGTGACTTTCACCTATTGAGTATAGACTGGTATATCTATGGATTCATTGCTGAGGATACTGACAGACAGATGGCCAAAATAATTTTGAAAACATTTTCTGAAAACTCTTTTGAGCAGTTAGCTTGGTAGCCCATACGCAATGGAAATATTTTAGATCTTGTAGCTACAAACATGCCAGATCTTACTGACAATATCAGTATAGAAATGGGGATTAGCAATCATAACTAGCAATTAACCATGGTTATGAAAGATATTACATCAAGTAAGAAGGCTAGGAGAGTGTTTCTTGTAGATAAGAGTAGATAAGCAGTTGTTAGCATCTCACTTAGCCAGTGAATTAACATCACTTAGTTCCAGTAAGATGCAAGTAGAGGAGTTACAGGTAAAGTTTAAACAGATTGTAAATCATGGTCTGGAGAGTTATGCACCTTGTAAGTGGATAAAGGATGGAAAAGCCTCTCCATGGTTTAATAATGAAATTTGGAAGATGCTGTGGAAGCAGAGGTTATTGCACCCTCAGTTCGAAAGAGACCGCAAAAATGACAACAACAAAAGGTTAATAGAGATTCGTATGTTTGCGAAAAGATCTATGCGCAAAGCATACAACAACTACCACCGTGATACCTTAGCAAAAGATCTTGCAGAGAACCTGAGAAAATTCTGGTCCTATGTAAAATCCCTAAGTGCGTCTTACGCTTCTGCTCAGTCCCTTGTTGAACAGTCAGGTGTGGCACTTGAAGACAGCAAAATGAAAGCTGAAGTTTTAAATTTCATATCCAAGAAATTATTCACGCAGCAAAATCATACAAATATACAGTCATATGACCATCGGACAGGCTCCTGGCGCAGAGAAACAACTGAAAGATTTAAAAGCAAATAAGGCACTAGGTCCGGATGTACTCCCAATTTGGTTTTACAAAGAATACTCCACAGCATTATCCCTTATTTAGCTTGCATTTATTGCAAATCTCTCGTCCAGCACAAAGTCCCAAGTGGCAGAAGGGTAAAGGAACACGCCTGCAAAATTACAGACAAATATCAGTAACTTCAGTTTGTTGCAGAATCCTTGAACATATTCCCAGTCTGAATATAATAAATTTTCTTGAGACTGAGATGATTATGTCCACAAATCAGCTTGAGAGAGCATTGCTCGTGTGAAACTCAGATCAACCTTTTCTCACATGATATACTGTGAACTACATATGAAGGGCAACAGGCAGAGTCCATAGATTTCTGGAACACATTTGACACGGTGCCCCACTGCAGGCTCTGAATGAAGGTACAAGCATATGGAATAAGTTCACAGATATGTGAATCGCTCGAAGACTTCTTAAGTAATAGAACCCAGTATCAGGGACAATGGTATCATTACGAGTGCTCCAGGTACGTGTGATACGATCACTGTTGTTCTCTATATACAGATAAATGATTTAGAGGACAGGATAGGCAGCAATCTGGGGTTGTTTGCTGATGATGCTGTGCTGCATGGCACTGTACTAATTAAAAGCTATCAACTGAAAACTTCACTATTATACGAGATAGGAAATTTAGAATGAGCTGAGCGGAATAATCTGAAGCAGTGACACCACCCACCGGAAAGCATTCCATTATCTGTGAGAAGATATTTTGATTCACTGGAAAATAATTCAATTAAAATATATACACACTTAAAGTTTGGAACCAGGCACACTATTTTCTTTTGTGTCATAATATCTGTTTACTTCTGAAGTTCACCTGTGTATTATCATAGACATTATTTTTGTGGACTGCATGGCATCCTTTATTAATATGTAAAGTAATTAATTAAAAACTTAATAAAATTAACATAAGGCATTATACATTTAAATATGACTGTCAAACTTTTAGCTGGGGTGTTCCTAACATGGATGAATAAAGTGGTTGCATGAATTTTTCTAATGTAATAATCCACAACATTTTTCATAAACCCAATTTTGTTCTGAGTATACAGCCCATCCAAAGTAGTAAAACTTAACCTAGTCATTTTCAAATAATTACAAGATTCCGAATGCAGCAAAAATCTTTACACCACCCTTTATAAGACCAATCCTACCCAAAGTAGTCAGTCAGTGGCAATCTCTCACATGATTAACCTATCTGCATTCATATTATCAAAAGTCAGTCCACCTAACATCTTCATTAACATCTTTCTTTTCTTTTTCTACAGTCTTTGCAGTGACATGCATTACCTTTAACTTTTTGGAAACATTCAGTAGGCAGCATATGGGTTGTGTAATTGTGTCAATATTATGAAAGACAGTGTACATGGGTTACATTCCTGGAAACTGGATGTATCAAACTGTAAGCACCAGGAATACAGTGGTTAAGTTAATATGTCACTCTTCATCTGATGAAATGCTCTGTGTTTACATCAACACTGTCACACTACCGTTTCGGATTGTGGGTTATTTTTACCGGTAATAAACATTTATCAAAGATCTGAGAGCGGTCATCAATTTGACTTCAAGGAATAGATACTCAAGATAAATTATAGTATTTATTTTAATGATATCAATATAATAGAACGAAACATTCCACATGGGAAAAATTATAAAAACAAAGATGAGGTGACTTACCGAACGAAAGCGCTGGCAGGTCGATAGACACACAAACAAACACAAACATACACACAAAAATTCAAGCTTTCGCAACAAACTGTTGCCTCATCAGGAAAGAGGGAAGGAGAGGGGAAGACAAAAGGAAGTGGGTTTTAAGGGAGAGGGTAAGGAGTCATTCCAATCCCGGGAGCGGAAAGACTTACCTTAGGGGAAAAAAAGGACAGGTATTCACTCGCACACACGCACATATCCATGTGTCTGTATGTGTGGATGGATATGTGCGTGTGTGCGAGTGAATACCTGTCCTTTTTTCCCCCTAAGGTAAGTCTTTCCGCTCCCGGGATTGGAATGACTCCTTACCCTCTCCCTTAAAACTAACTTCCTTTCGTCTTCCCCTCTCCTTCCCTCTTTCCTGATGAGGCAACAGTTTGTTGCGAAAGCTTGAATTTTGTGTGTATGTATGTGTTTGTTTGTGTGTCTATCGACCTGCCAGCGCTTTCGTTCGGTAAGTCACCTCATCTTTGTTTTTATAATAGTATTTATTTTGGCATACATTACAGGACAACTTTCCACAGTACTGGTGTTCACTAATTGTGCGATCTTCTGTCAATGAGAGAGCAAATGCACAATACAAAGTTGCAGCTAAGCAATGTCCACGGATGGTTGTCACAGCAACTGGAAACTGTGTCACAAACAAAATTTAGTTTCTGTGTCATTATCAAAAAATAGGAAATGAAAGTCTTTAGCCATTTGTGAGTAGATGGCTTCAAGCAATCCTTTTTGTGCTACACAGTTCTGCTTCTTTTCTTTCTAATCAGATTTTTTCAAGATTCTAAATAATACATGATCACAATAATATCTTTGTAGTATTTGCTTTCAATTCAGCACATTAAGGTCATAAAAGCATTTTTCTTTGTGGTAGCATACACACAGTGAGCAATATGTGGAAATGTAACATAAGAATGATAAGGACAGGACATGAACAACTGACTTTTGCCTTTGTTGATCTATATTGTTAACTGTTCACAAACTGTGCTCTGAGTTGTTGCTTCAGATCATGATACGTGTTTGTATTACATCTGAACATTCTATCATATAATTATCATTAATTATTTTGATAAAAACTTTAATTTTTTTATCACTTACCTGCAGCAGTAAAGGTTCACTATTCACTGTCAACATTTTTAGTTGTTGGTATTAATGTATGGGGACTATAAACAGAAAGCACGAATGACGTGACAGCTAGCTTATATTCATCTTACATTTAAAATAACATTTTAATTGTTATGTCTACCACAGTTTCGAAACTCGTAGAGGTGACAAAAAGAATGAAATCTTCACCTCTCAATAAAATGATCAGTGTTACGCCCACCAACCAGTAGTCACTTTCCTGGCACCTGGCAGGGCCGATGGGTGAACACTGTCACACAGCCGGTACGAGAATGGTTGGCCTCAGTGGCATCTAGTACTTTGTAATAAAGGGTGTAAAACAGGATCACACTAGTCCAGCCCATCAACACAGAAACGCTGTTATTACTAGACCAAATGGTTAGTGGTTTTTGTTTTACTTAAATGTTTGACAGTTGGAAACAATAGGAAAAATTATATGGATCTTAGTGCAGCTAGAAAGACTACCTTAATACACAACTTATTTCTCATATAGACATAAAATCATGTTAATACTGAGAAACAAATATGCTTTCAGTTTTTGTCTTATCCTTGTCTGGGGATGCAATTTTCAGCTCCTTAGTGACTCACTGAACATCCCTCAGAAAAGTCTAATACATTCGAACTGTGGCATCTCAACTCTTGTTTGTATTATCTCCATTCACTAATACTACTTTGACATGCGTGTAGAAATGCAAGTGTCAGTTGTGAAAAGCTTAAAATGCTGTAGGAGGGACAAATAAAATTGCAGATCAGTTACTAAATCCATTTACAACTCCACATCATGTCATACAAAAATGTGCACATCAGGAGCAATGTTTTTACTGGCTGTGATTCTTGTGAATTGCTCTTTTCCTTCCTTGTTTTATGGTGTAGACATATAGTTGTAAACATATAGTACGTTGACAGCACTGTCTCTCCTTTCCTGTTATGCTGTGTGGCACTTTACAGTTCAGCATATCAAAAGGCAAGGGATCTTGCAACTTATGCCACTGAATATGTGAGACTATATGTCTGGTGCAGGCAGGAGCAGGAAAATACAATGATGGTGAAGAGAAGTGGTGAGATTAGTTTGAAGATCCAGAAATAAACATATCAGTCTTAGCATGCGGAGATGATAGGTGTGTGTGTGTGTGTGTGTGTGCGTGTGTGTGTGTGTGTGTGTGTGTGTGTGTGCGTGTGTGTGTGTGTGTGTGTGTGTGGGCACGCGCGCGCGTGCGCCGTCACATATCTCTTTTGTGTATCCGGAGGTGGACTCTCTCAAAAAATTTAATTTAGTATTACATAAACGTCAATCAAAAATAAATATAAAATTAGACTTTATAACAAATCATATAACACTGTTCCCTGATTACATAAACATTGCATTGGATTTCTCAAACTTAAAGAACTTTTCTATGAATTATATAACATAGAATGCATTATTAATCATGTACAATCAAAACCAGAAAGACATAACTTGAACAAATCAGACCATATTCCAAAATTTTTCTGCCTTAAAAATTAAGTAAGACAGTAATACGATTATTACACAAAATTTTCTTCTTCTTACTTTCAAATAACGTGTTATTATCTCTTAGGAATCTTTGTTACTTCCAAGCAAGTTAAAAGATTTCAGTGCTAGTTCTATTTCACACATTTCTGTACTACAGAAAGCTTCATCAGATCATAATGTGGGTCACATTTTCTTCTTATATTATGGTTGTGGTACATTTGATTGTGAGAAAGTTATGATTGAAGAGAGAGAATGTTTGGTTGCGGTCAATGTTCCCACTTTCTTAAAAAGGCTGACAGGAGATTTCTCGGGTGACGAGACACATGTAACTCTTTAATAATCTCATTTTGGGTGTAGACATTTTTCATTGCCCATTAACTGCCTTAGAAAACATTCACAAATCCACAAGTAAATGAAAATATTTCATTCATATTAGGAATTATTCTGATGGCAAGTGATTCAGAGCACATACTTTTACTTTTCTAAATTAGGAGCATGTGCAACTCCCAATTTTGCTACAATCAACACAACACATCACTATTATCCACCTATACTATACAGCTTGATAATGGCATCCCCTTGGGGATAATATTCTGGAGGGGAAATGCTTTTCCTTTTGGATTTCCCAGTTGGTGAATACTGAGGAGGAGGTCACCAGAAAAACATTTCAATTTTGTAATGGAGGGAAGTTCAAGAGGAGGGAGCAGGGGTAACATTATAAAGGGAGAACAATTTTTGACAACAGCATGCAGAGCCAAATGGATGCAGATTGCAGCAGTTATACGAAAACAAAAAGATCTGTACAGAAAAGACAAACAAGAAGAGGTGAACCAAATAAGTCTTGGCCTTCAAAGTAACCATTGTTAGCTACAACACACTTCTGACATCAGTTGTAAAGCTGTTGGAAACTGTCAACAAATTTTCTTGTGCAATCGCTCAAAGCACTGTGGTCACACACCGTTGCATATCTGTGGCATAGCAGGTGATGAGGCCTGGTGCTACCAATAAGATCCTGAGACCGAGTGACAGTCCGTGGCACAATGTTTGTTGTCTTCCCCACCTCCCAAAACAAGTCTTCTGTCAAAATCCAAGATTAAAGGATGTTGATTGCTTTTTTCAAAAGCAAAGTCTTGATCTATCATGAATTTCTATCTGAGGGAGGTGAGGGAAATGTCTGTCGATCAGTCTCTGGATCGTACTGGTAGCACCCGGTCTCACCTCCTGTAATGATGCGATAAATCCAACAACGCATGACCACGTTACTTAAAACTATTCCACAAGAAGTGTTTATGAACAGTTTTCAATAGCTTTACAATTAGTGTCACAAATGTGTTGTAGCTAATGGTGATTACTTTGTAACTCTCATTTTCTTTATTTTCTGAGACCATTCATCGAACTTTTTGGATGTACCTTGTATATTTCAGAGTATAATAGCAAACTGTAATGCATAATGGTGATAGGTTTTCATTATCGTGTTCTTGTGTTTAAAAAGATGGTTTATGCCACCTTACCTTATGTAAACTGCCTTTCAAAAGAGCTGCCCTGTCTTTCATTTTCTTGTACTTCTCAACAAATCCTTCAATCTGCCACTAGAACAAAACAAGAAAGAAAATTGTTGTGAACAAAACCACAGGAATTTGCCCAAGTATTCTACCTTTAGTAAAATTAACTTGAGGAAGCTGCTTGGTCCAAAACTACTTGTAACCACCTGTCAAAAGCCCAAATAGCCATCTTTCACAGTGAGGACATGCATGGAGAGTGTCAGTGAGGTTCCAGAAGGTACCAACAGGGATGTGGACCCACTCCAGATCCACTATCGTGGCCAAGTGTGCTATGTTTCACAGCCGAGGGCCAAAGATTCGTGGCAAAAACAGTATCAAAGTAGTCACCGCGTATTCTCAACTGGGTTTTGAATTCAGCCTTAGGGTAGAGGAGGGGGCAGGGAGTGGGTAGGGGGAGGCAGGGGAGCATGAGCACAGTGAACTCCCTCTGGTGCTCGTGGTACCACACACTTACACTACGAAGTGTGTGACATACTCCATTGTTCTGCTGGTAGACGCTATCTTGCCAAGGGAAAATAAATTGCACGTATGAGTGGATGTGGTCCCCAAGGATTGATGCTTACTTGTGTTGAACCACTGTGCTTTCCAGAATGATGAAATCACCCAGGGGAGACCACAAAAATATTTGCAACACCATAAACCCCCTCCACCGGCCTGAACCCTTCAACAATTGTTGCAGTGCCATACATGCCAAAAGCCGTCTGTCTGATGGAGCATAAAACACGATTCATTTGAAAAGGCCATCTTTTGCCACTCAGTGGCATGCAAATTCTTGCCTTTCTCGATGATGGACAGCAGCCAGAATACGTGCATGAACCAAGCCATTGTTGCAGAGGCCCATATGCATCAACATTTGTTGAACGGTCATTGAGGAGACACGGTTGGTAGCCCCTTGGTTCATCTGGCCGGTCAGTTGCTCAACAGTTGCATATTCATTCACCCACACATATCTTTGCACCACAGTTGCCTGCATGCTGGTTTTGGATGGCACTAATTCGCCATGCACAGTATACTTTCACCACGGTGGCGTGTAAACAGTTTACATTCTTAGCCTTTTTGGAAATGCTTCTACACTTGGCCCAAAAACCAATGATGTCCGATAAATAGCTCTGTTTCAGCATTATGACAACATCTGCACTCTTTTCTGCATCACCCCTTGACCCACTTTATATATACTCCAATGCTAATGCTGGCATCTGCCGTCTGTGAGCGGTTACTGCATGTTGATATAAAACATAGGCAGTGCTCACATTAATGTGACTGAACTGTGTATAAAATTACAAAGAGACAGATGGGGTGGGCAGTACTTACCTTTAGAAGGTGGAATTTCAAGTACTGCTGATGGACACTTGTAAGTGTATGGGGCGAAAAAAAAAAAAAAAATATATTCGAATTCATTAGTTTCCTGATGTATGAGGGACCTCTTCCAATCATCCCCAAGCTATCAATCTTTCCTCCTTGGGGAACATCAAAGTTATGAGATATCTCCCTTCCTCATTCCCCCTCATTTTGTGTATGACAATCAGCAGCACTGGCAATTTCACCTCCTAAATATAAGTAGTGGTCGGCCATAGTGTATCACTGGAATTATATATTTTTCTGCTAGCAAAACTTACACCCCATACAGAATTGCAGTCAAATAACATTAGATATAATTTTTATTTACCAAGCAGCTGTAGATACAGGCATACACAGTGAAGTATAACAGCGCCATTTTTCGGGTTCTTTCCAATGAAGAAAGTACAGAAGCAGGAATAATAACTGAAATTAAATGGAAAGAATGAAAGGAAAAACAAGTGCTCTTACTGAGTTGTTCACCTCCTCCTTGCTCCAGGAACTCTTGAGAACTTAATCTCAGTATGCATTGTTTCATCCAACCTGTCTTCTCTTTTCAAATAAGGAAAATCCAGGATGGAATATAACAATATTATGGAAATAAAAGTCACCACTCGCCGTATGGTAGAGATGCTGAGTCACAGATAGGCACAACTGAAAGACTGTCACAAATAAGAAGCTTCCGGCCAGTAAGGCCTTACTGGCCAAACCTTCTTGTTTGTGACAGGCTTTTAGTTGTGCCTATCTATGACTTAGCATCTCTGCTTTATAGTGAGTGGTAACTTTCCTTTTCATAATATTGCTACTTTCTTCTCTTTTGGCAGATTAATATAACTCCAGTTTAAAAAAAAAATTATGTTTTCCTTGACTAGGTTTTCCTCGTCTGTGTTAATGTCTTCCTTGATGCTTGGTAAGCAGTTTCTATCAATATTTGATATAACACTTATATGTTTGCCAACATAGGAGATTTCAAAGTACAGGGTGTACACAAAGTCTAGGAACAGTTTCAATTATTTACTGCACAGAAACCAAACACTGTACAGATATCACACATATGTCATTTCGAAGATAAACACTGATAGTTTTTTTTCTCCTATGTTTAGAACCAAGTACGGTAAGTAGCCAACAACAAGAAAGGCCATGTACCACCGGCACAACAAATTCGTTATGACAGGTAGCTTGTGCCTGACAAAGAGAAGCGGACATCCTAGTCTGAGTGCAGTGAATGTGGAGCACTTACGAGAGATATTCATAAGGAGTCCTAGGAAATCGGCGCATCGTGCATCCTCTGAACTGGAAATGACTCCAATGACAGTGTGAAAAGTCCTGCCACAGAAGCTGTCTATGAAACCATTAAAATTGGAGCTAGTGCAGAACGTCAATGGCAACAACAAAGACAAGCATTCTGAGATTTATTCACAGTTGTAACAAGTGAATGGGGTGGGCATGGCATTGTTGAACACTTCATTTTTAGCAACCAAGTAACTTTTCACAGTACTGTGAAAGTGAACAGGCACAACTGTCGAATCTACGGTATGAAGCATCCACACAAATGCACTGAATTTGAGCGTATTCCCCAAACATAGGTGCCAATGCTAAGGAAAAGGTAATGTGGGTTAGAGGGCAGAAGGAAGAAGTAGTAAACCAGTTCATTCAGAAACTCGGACATATTAAGTGGGACTGTATATATAACTGTCAAGTGGGAATAAATAAAACTGAAACTGCTTTTAAGAGCTTCATTAAAAATTATTTAGATTTGTGGTATTCTTGTTCTCCTCTTATAAAAATCAAACTTAAAAGCCAACCTATAAAGAAAAACATTAAGTGGTACACAGATAAACTTACCAATATGAGGGAAAATATGTTATCATTGTACTACATGTATAAAAACTCTCATAAAGATGGAACGGAGCAGAAAGATGATTTGTACAAAGCATATCTTGAATGTAAGAGAACCTACAGAACTAAGCTTAGAATGGCAAAAAGAACAGCATACACAAGATACATTGAAGGGGCTCCTAATAAGTGCAAAGCTGCATGGAATGCTGTTGCACAAGAGCATTACAAGAATGATGAACATCGCATAGCTCTTGACCCGGATAAAGTTAATCATTTTTTCATGGACTCTGTAAGTTATATTAGGAACAAAATTGAAACAACAACCACCAATGCAAGTGATCTACTTAAGCAACAACAACCTGCAAACAATACATTTACATGGAGGACAATCACACCCACTGAGATTACAAAGGTAGTGGCAAAGTTCTCAAACTCCCAAGAGCATGGACTGCTCTTGGTTGTCCAATTACATAATTAAAAAAACAGTGCATATAATTAGTGAACCATTGGCCTTTCTGTTTAATAGGTGTCGAAAGTTTGGAGTCTATCCTACAACTCTAAAAATATCAAAAGTTATCCCAGTGTATAAAAAAGGGGACAAACATGATCTCAAAAATTACCAACCAGTTTCAATAGTTCCCATTTTCTTGAAAATACTTGAATCTCTTATTTATAACCAACTGAACCACTACTTTGAGTCGCATAACTTACTCTCTAATAGTCAATTTGGCTTCCGCAAGGGAAAAAATACTACCACTGCTGTTCTTTCAATTGTGAATGAAGTAATAACAACCTTTGAGAATAAAAATAAAGCCTCACTTCTTTTATGTGATTTAAGTAAGGCATTAGACTGGATTTCTCATGATATCTTAATTGCTAAACTCAAATTCTATGGCATACAAGATTCTACATTGGCAGTAATTGAATCATACCTAAAAATTGGAAGCAGTTTGCCTATGTCAGCAACAGAGACACACAGTTGCTAGAAGTTAAGACAGGAGTCCTACAAGGTTCTGTCCTTAGGCCCTTCTTTTTTATAACTGCAGTCAATGATTTACCTCATTGTATCCCCACTTTTGTTATTTGGTTATGCTGATGCCACAACTTTGTTTGCTCAGCACGAGAACATATCAGTTCTGCAAGATGACATGGAAGCAGCACTAAATTGGTTCTCACCAAATACACTGCTTTGCAATCCTTATAAAAACCAACAGATTACACTGGGATTGTCAAAAGAGGTATAGGTGAAATCAGTTAAAATTCTAGGAATTCATGTAGACTTTAAGTTAATGTGGGAAACACACATCAACCACACCTGCGCAAAATTGTCTCGAGTTACGTATTTAATGTGGAAACTGAGGAGCCTGGTGACAAGAGAATATTTATGAGTTATTTATTTTGGACTCTTTCAGTCACAGATAGAGTATGGACTGCTGATATGGGGACTCTCTCTTCACATCACTGAACTTCTAAAAATTCAGAAGAAAGTGATAAGGCCAATGAGCAATTCTGGTAGATCAGAGCACTGCCGAACACTGTTCATTCAGCTGAAAATATTAACCGTTATTAATTTTTACATATACACCTCAGAATTGTATGCAAATAACAATATAGCAGATTTTGAAATGGGGGAAAACATGCACCACCATAATACCAGAGGCAAAACAAAATTAGACATACCTAGGCACAGGCTGACAAGAACAGGGAATTCCCATCGAATCAATAGTCTAAGAATATTTAATAAACTTCCATTTTCTTCTCGGTCGGATCACATAAGTAGCTTCAAGAGCAAGCTACTAAATTGGTTACTAAACAGTCCTTTCTACAATGTAACAGAATTTATGAATATAAAATCAATCAACATTAATTTTTAAGGATTTCATTATGTGATGTCATTGAATGTATTTATCTTATGTTATGGTGTATGATATCATCTACGGGCGCTATTAGCAAAGCTCATTTAGCTTTAAGGTACTATTCAAGGAAAATGTTATATGATATCCATTTAAATTGCCTATTCCACCTCAGGTGGTCAATGGTGAACAAGGAATCTGAATCTGTACTGCAAAGGTAAATGTTTTTTGTGTCTTGTCACGTCAAAAATTGTATGGGCCATTCTTCTTCACCAAGAGCACTGTCACTGGAAATTCCTACTTGCACATGTTGCAGCAATGGCTGATGCCTCAAATGAGATTGGACTCTCTGTTCATCTTTCAGCAGGATGGGGCTCCACCCCATTTTCATCGTGAAGTTCCTGGGTACCTGAAAACGGAGCAGTCACATCGATGGCTTGGCCATGCTACAGAAGGGGAAATCTGTTTCATGAAATGGCCCTCCCGATCACCAGATCTCACTCTGTGTGACCCTTTTGTGTATGTACTACCTCTACCATATGATGTGGCAGAGCTCCGGGAGTGAATACGGGAAGTGACTGCCACAGTCGACGATGCCATGCTGGGATGGGTAAGGCAAGAATTCGATTACCGTATTGTCATCTACCTGATCACTCATGGTTCGCATATCAAATGTTTATAGAAAAAAATAAGCTTTCAAAAAGTTTCTCTTCGAAATGCAGTATATATGGCATCTGTACAATGTTTAAATAAATAATTGAAAGTGTTCTTTGATTTTATGTACACGCTGTACTTGAACATACACTGTATGGCAGCACATTCAGGATAAGAGAATCAGGTGTAAACAATGGTATACAACTGCGAAGAACACAATTTCAAAGAAATAAGTATTATGTCGTGGAAATAATGTCTGTCTGTCTGTCTAACAAACAGTAATCAGAGACTGGAAAAATCCATTTTATTTTATGGTCAATTTCAGAGTTATTTTTGCCTATTTGTTGCTGTTTTCTGTCAACTCTGGTATTACTTTCTGCCAATTTTGATGGTATTTTTGAGGAGTTTGGTATCACTTTCCAATAGCTTATTTTTGAAGTATCAAATGGCTTATATCACTGTTCCAGCAGTATGAAAACGAAAATATACCTCTTAACTATGTTACATATGGCATCACAGAAGAAAAAGGAAATCATTTATATGAAACCCATTAAATGTAATCAATTAAAGAAACCATACACTGTCAAAAGGTTTTCAAATTAAAGTACTATTATAGCTTCAATGGTTTCTTTGAAACCTTTTACCACCAATTGATCAGTACTTCACAACAATGCAAAAATAGCAGCGTAAAGTGTAAATTTTTAACATGGGCAAGGAGAAGGCCACAAATGCAGTTAACCAATTCAGCTCATATTTGGCAGCCTGCTTCTATACAACATAAAATGAAGATCAGTTTTGAGAACACCATCCCTACAGTTCATGATGTGAATTTGATTCAAAACTGACCAGATCGATATACAATTGAAAATGGAACACTTTTAATCATCATAGGTGGTGTCCAGAAGCAAACTTTTTTCCTAGGGATTTGCAAAAGAAACTATTACAACTGCCACTTATGTACCCGTAAACTAAATGCTATTCAATGAAAGTACTGCTGATGCAACAATCAAGGCATCCGGCTGGGGAGCAGAGAACCTGTGTTCAATTCTGAAATGCAGTCTGCTGGATTTTTTGTCATCTTTCTTTTCCTTATTGAAATTAGTAACAAAAGGAGGGTTAATATGGCAGTTATTAAGGAATAATAACAAGGAGGTAAATAAATTTCTCAAACAACTTGGATTGGTGAAAAATTAAAATTTGAAGCCTCATATGAAAACAAATGTCACGAGGGACCACAGACAGCTTAATATGCTATGCTAGTTTACAATGAGCCATGGTACACAACTTTATTTCGAGGTTTCACAACTGCAATGTACATTTGGAAATCCAGCAGGAATTTCACAACTATCCACATTCCACAACAATTCATAGCATAATTCATGATCAATTTTCAGCACCAATTTTTTAGGTGATGTTGCATGCGTGGTATGCATTAGAATCACACTGGAGATCCAAAGAAACTGGTACACCTGCCTAATATCATGTAGGGGCCCACAAGCACGCAGAAGTGCTGCAACATGGCATGGCATGGACTTGACTGATGTCTGAAATAGTGCTAGAGGGAACTGACACCAAGAATCCTGCAGGGCTGTCCATAAATCAGTAAGAACACAAGGGTGTGGAGACATCATCTGAACAGCACATTGCAAGGCATCCCAGATACATTCAATAATGTTCATGTCTGGTGAGTTTGGTGACCAGTGAAGTGTTTAAACTCAGAAGAGTGTTTCTGGAGCCACTCTGTAGAAATTCTGGATGTGTGGGGTGTCACATTGTCATGCTGGAATTGGCCAAGTTCTTCAGAATGCACAATGGCCATGAATGGATACAGGTAATCTAGAAAGGATGGTTACATAAGAGTTACCTATCAGAGTCATATATAGACATATCATGGGTTCTGTATCAGTCCAACTGCACACATCCCACACCATTACAGAGCCCCCACCAGCTAGAACAAGTCCCCTGCTGACAAGCAGTGTCCATGGACTCTTGAGGCCAGCTCCATACCCATACACATCTATACACTTGATACAATTTGAAATGAGACTCATCCGACCAGGCAACATGTTTCCAGTCATCAACAGTCAAATGTCGGTGTTGACGGATCCAGACGAGGCATAAAGCTTTGTGTCATGCAGTCATCAAGGGTACACGAGTGGGCCTCAGCTCCAAAAGTCCACATTGATGATGTATCGTTGAATGATTTGCATGCTGATACTTGTTGATAGCCCAGTACTGAAATGTATGGCAATCTGAGGAAAGGTTGCACTTCTGTCACATTGAACAATTATCTCCAGTCGTCATTGGTCATTTTCTTGCAGAATCTTTTTCCAGCCACAGCGATGTCAGAGATCTGATGTTTTACCAGATTCCTGATATTCAAGGTACACTTATGGGATGGTCAAATGGAAAAACCTCGCTTCATCTCTACCTCAGAGATACTGTGTCCCATCGCTCATGCAGCGACTATAGCAACACATTCCAACTCATTTAAATCTTGATAATCTGCCATTGCAGCAGCAGTAACCGAGCTAACAACTGTGGCAGACACTTGTTATCTTATTCAGGCATTGATGACCGCAGTGCCATATTCTGTCTGTTTACATCTCTCTGTATTTTAATACACATTCCTATACCAGTTTCCTTGGCACTTCAGTGTAATTCCCAAAAACGAAATATTTTTAAATGTAACCCAAGTCAATTTTCTGCCAAATCTTCAGAATGAATGATGTAGTTGTGCGAAAGCTGCTTTCATTATATGTTCTTGGTGCCACAAGCATATTTGCTTCAAATGTTTATATGACAAGTACCACCCATGTAGATGTTCAAAGGTAAGTGAAGGCATGTAACAGTGAGTGAAAGAGCCTTTGTAGGGCAACCAGGATTAAAATTATAATTCTTTTTAATCCAAGTCATTAAAGAAATTTATTTCCCTACCTTGTTATTATTTTTCACTGATTACCTTTTGACTTTCCTATTCCTACTAGATTCAATACAGCAAAACTACTCTTCTCCTCAGCCACATGCCTTGATCACTACGTCAGTGGCAGTTCTTTTGAACAGTGTTTACCATAGGCATACTCAGTGTCTTTCTTCGATTCTACGAAATGGGAATATGCTGAGCACCCCCCCCCCCCCCCCCCCCACGTGATGAAAACACCCAATTTTCAATTACCTATTGATTTCATCAAATTTGAATCAATCAATTAGGAGTGGTTTCCTCAAATATAAGGATGGGGGAGCTTTTTGAGCCAAAATATCTCAGTCCTCTTTTTTTAGGTTTATACAAGCACCCTGCCAAATATGACTCAAATTGGTTGGCCATTCCAAGACCTTCCCCTTGTGAGGACCAAATGTCTTCAGCACAACACCAGACAACTGACAATGTCGACATATCCTGCTTGCATGGGAAGTTGCTTCCCATCAAATTATAAAGGTATTGCTACCCCTTCAGAATATTTCACAACTGAGACCTGCCATCCTATGCACACATAAACTATTTGCTGTGTCAGCATGAACATAATTCATCATCATCACACTAGAAATAAGAGCCCAGGACTGCAAATAAGACTAAATATACAGATCTGTCACCATAAGAGTTGTTAGCCAATTATGAAGGTGCAACATAGTGCCTTTCTCGGTTTTCTTCGCCCCGCCCTGAAGCATTCGTTCCATTCATATTTAACAAAAGCTGGCTGGTTTTAGCATCAAAAATTTGTATTTCTCATAATAATGAAGCAGTCTTCAATTGTAACTTGGAATATAGGTACTGTTTCATCCACTGACATCAGAGTTCTCAATATTTTTGCGTAACAAACTGTACCAACAATGAGACAGTTTGGTGAGATCTGTAAAGTGGAGCATCAGTTAAATAGGATTTTTTTGCAGGACACAAACACAACATGAAATATAGCACATAGCACTTTAGCTAGCACGTAAATCAAATTTGCACCCAATTGGTACGGTTCTCGCCACCGCACACAGCAGCAAACAGAGGGTGTCATGCTAACTGAAAGTACGAAGATTGCCTGGAAAATAATGTACCACATATTTTCTCAATCAGCAAAAATTGTATGAATGTGACAGTTAAGATATACATTATTTGAAGTTTCCAAATTGCACACACAAATATCCCATTTATTCTGACAGGTATCATACCTATAGCAATGTTTTGAAATGGTGTCTCTATATGATGTAAGCTACAAGCAGCGTGTCGTCATTGAACTTCTCACAGCAAAGAATGGAACCTTCAAGAATATTCCCAATTGTTTGCATCCTGTTTATGGAGCATCTTCAATAGACAGAAGTTCTGTTAGTCACTGGGCAAAGAGAGTGAGGCCATTACGAGACATTGGTTCGGCAGAGCTCCAAGATTTGCTTCATTCAGGGAGCCCATTCGTGGCTTTCAAACTTGACCAGGCACAGCTTGCTGATGTGCTCATTCACAAAGACCAATGCAGAACAACTTGGCACTTGGCAATGAAGCTGCCACTCAGGAAGGAAACTAAATCTTCTCACTCTTTGATGTGATGCCAAGACACAGTACCAATATTTCTGAAGCAGATGTGAACACATTATCCAAACCCAAAAGGGGCTTCCAATGATTTTGTCACCATAATAACCCAGGTGATTGACTGATTCTATATGATAACGCTCGGCCTCACACAAGTTTGAGGACTTCAGAACCATCATTAAACAGGGTTGGATAGTATCATCTCATCCATCCTACAGCCCTGACCTAGCGCACCTCCAACTTCCATTTGCTCGTCCCATTAAAGCATCACATTTGTAGATGACATTTTGAGGATGACAAAGATGTGATTCTTACAGTGGAGAAATGGCTTCAATACCAGAACAAGGAGTGGCACTGACAGGGTACACACACCCCTGTGTCTCGATGGTGGAAGGCCATAGAAAAGGGCAGCAATTGTGTGGAAGTATAGGGAATGTAGAATAAACAACATTCTTTCTTTTGTGTATTTATCGTTGTGTTCAATAAATAATTACTGAAGGAAAACAAATGTAGTGCCTCACTTTTTGGGTATCCCTCACATTTATTTTAATAGTTATACCATATTATTTTTACTATTTTGTGAATGAAGCTTGTGGTCAAAGCACGAATTGTTGGTAGTGAAATTTAGCAGTGAAAAAGAGAGGGATGGCTGTACTGAGCTGAGAGGACACATTACATTTCAATGATCTGTCACCCTGATGCTACTCATAAACATTTACCTCAAGTCAGTTACCTTCTTGTAGTTTCTCCATCTTAACAAACCTGCTATGCACTGCCACCATGTCTTGTCGTGTGACTTTGTTTCCATTTGCAGAGGATTGAGGGCTGTAAGACAGCTCTCTAGTCTTCAAGCCACAAAATAACATAACTGCCTTTTAAACAAATCTTTTGTATTTTGTTACTCTTATGTGACATTCATATACATTGAGTAAACAGATCTCATTAACGAGAACAACATTTTCAAATTGAATCTCATAACACCACAGAAGAGAGTGACATTGCTCCTTAAAGGGTTATTTTGTGGCTTGAAGACTAGAGAGCTGTCTTACAGCCCTCAATCCACTGCAAATGGAAACAAAGTCACATGACAAGACATGGTGGCAGTGCATAGCAGGTTTGTTAACATGGAGAAACTACAAGAAGGTAACTGACTTGAGGTAAATGTTTATGAGTAGCATCAGGGAGACAGATCATTGAAATGTAATGTGTCTTCTCAGCTCAGTACTGCCATCCCTCTCTTTTTCACTGTTAAATTTCACTACCAACAATTCGTGCTTTGACCACAAGCTTCATTCACAAAGTAGTAAAAATAATATGGAATAACTATTAAAATAAATGTGAGGGTAACCCAAAAAGTGAGGCACTGCATTTGTTTTCCTTCAGTAATTATTTATTTATTTAAGCTTATTCTGGGTGTTGATATTGCAGACAGTGCCTCTTCCTCTCTGCCTTCCAAAACACTGCCAAGCCACAACCCCAATAAGTAAATAACCCCTTCGTAGCAGGAGAAGATGTTCCATATCTGTCACACTTTGATGATGTCCTAAGCCTCCGACAATTCTTTCGTCATTTCTGCAAATATTACACAGTGGGGGGTACTTTATATATTAACTAGCTAAATAATATTTTTAAATGAACATCTTTATCTCATCATGAGGAAGAGATTTGACATGTTTTTATGGACAAATAACATGTCTTGCTGAAGTAGGCTGGGATCTATGTTATGTTAAAAGATACCAGATGCCATGTTAATTTACATGTTCACAAAACTTAAGCGTCACATTCAGTGTTTTTCATATTTATACTTTTGTAATTTGAAAATATATAAAACTTCCTGGCAGATTAAAACTGTGTGCACGACCGAGACTCGAACTCGGGACCTTTGCCTTTCGCGGGCAAGTGCTCCTCCATCTGAGCTACCGAAGCACGACTCACGCCTGGTACTCACAGCTTTACTTCTGCCAGTATCTCGTCTCCTACCTTCCAAACTTTACAGAAGCTCTCATGCGAATCTTGCAGAACTAGCACTCCTGAAAGAAAGGATATTGCAGAGACATGGCTTTGCCACAGCCTGGGGGAGGTTTCCAGAATGAGATATTCACTCTGCAGCGGAGTGTGCGCTGATATGAAACTTCCTGGCAGATTAAAACTGTGTGTCCGACCGAGACTCGAACTCGGGACCTTTGCCTTTCGCAGGCAAGTGCTCTACCATCTGGGCTACCGAAGCACGAGATACTGGCAGAAGTAAAGCTATGAGTACTGGGTGTGAGTCATGCTTCGGTAGCTCAGATGGTAGAGCACTTGCCCGCGAAAGGCAAAGGTCCCAAGTTCGAGTCTCGGTCGGACACACAGTTTTAATCTGTCAGGAAGTTTCATATCAGCGCACACTCCGCTGCAGAGTGAATATCTCATTCTGAAAATATATAGTTTAAATGATGCACCATATTAAAGTCTCGCAAACACCCATTTTTACACAATAGTTGTGTAAAAGGCTCAGGAAATGTCACATCCGTGGCTAAAACTGTTATTGGAAAGTAGTTTGTTTGCAAGGTGCTACTCCAGTCTCCGTAAGCAAGAAATTACTATTACTTCATTTTACAAATGGGCTCCCATTCAGTCTGTCGCCTTGCTGCTGATACAACAATGGGCCAGTTCATGATGGACTAGGATGAATCATCACTGTAAAGACCTACCTACCAACCAAATAATGCCACAGGATCACTTGACTTTAGACACTGACTGCTATCAGAGCTGAAGAACATCTCTCTCTTATGTTTCAAACCGCCACCTATAGCAAACACTAAATGGCTCAGTTTCTTTACCTTGGCATTTTCCCATCTGCTCCAAGATGGTTCTGGAACTACCTTCTGTTGTCCTCCTGACAATTCTCACAATGTAATCCCTATGAGCAAATAAACTGATACAGTTTCCTTTTCCCAACATAACTACGTATATTAATTACAAGTCCACATCACTATCCAATCCTGACGACACCCCCAAGTGGGTGTAAGAACTGTCATCTGAAGTGAGATGCCAAATTTGACCCACTTTCAGCTTTGAGGTGCCCCATACAAATTACTAAGCCGTGAACAGATGTAAGAATCCATCATGCAGGACAGTCCGGCTCCATGCTGTGGTGCAACAGACAAGTGCTTAGCACAGTCAGCCCAAGCTGCCCACCACAGTCTACCCAGGCCTAATGCCACGCTGCCATCACTGCCATTAGGCAAGGAAATTCAACCTCGTCTGCCTCCTCTATCGTGGTCGCACGAGGCCACATCATGATTATGATGTCCCGATGCCACCTCGACACCGGGCATCGCCACTGCATTGCTGCCCAATCAATTGTCAATGAACAATTTAATTGTAACAATCAAAATAATCAATTCCTGACAATATACTGTAATTGTATAGCTAAAAAATCCATTCACCAAGCAACGGTTGGTGTCTTCCTTTATCATCCCATCTGTTAAGTCTCCCCTGACCTTGCATTCTGGGTGACTTTTCAGAACCCCACCCCTTTCCCTAGACGTCTCAAGTTCCCTTCCCTTCACCCCTCTCCCTACTCGTTCAATCTTTATGCTGGAAGGAGGGGCCACTGGCTTCAAAAGCTTGCATAAGTAAAACCTTTCTCCTGCCATCACTTGGTGACTGGATTTTTTTATCTATCCAATTACTACATATTAAATGTGCAAGCTTCACTTGTAGGGGGAAATGTCTCTGGACCAATGCTGCCACTGACATCATCGAGGTCTGTGTGTGTGTGTGTGTGTGTCTAGTTTAAAGCAATTCCCTCAACCACGTCACAGAGGCAACTAGTGATGGATCCAACATATTGCAAACACGGGTGGAGCAACTCCGTGTGAAAAATGATGATCTGCAAAGGCACCTTAGTGAGGCATTAGTAAATGTGATGCTGCGAAACAGCACTGTGCCTGGAGCTAGCCTAACTTCCCTATTTCTCTGTTCCCATAGGCGGTTCTAAACTAGTTGTAAACGTTGACACAGTAGTACAAAATGTAATGGATACAGGGAAACTGTCCCCATCGACTGACGAAAAGTTTATAGGAGTACCAGCACGAAAGTGCAAGGAGTGGCTCATGCTTATGTAGATTCAAGGAAGGGCTGAGAAATACCAAGGCATTTGACATCCTTGCAGAATGCGTTGAGGATATGTACAGAGATAAATACAGTCATCTACTATAAGGACAATCTTTCCATCAAATATCAAAATTCTGGAGAGGATTTCGAGTGATTTTCTGACCGAATAAGAGTTGTGTGTTGTCGTACATATGTACTAACAGAAAGTAATGAAAGGAATGAGATACCACTCAGGAAATCAGAAACTTGTTTGCAGATTCACTCATTCGCAGGATTGACCCCACAGGTACGTGACAAGGTGAAGTATACTGAGTACACTAAGTTAGGCTACACAACTCACAAAGGAGGTGCAACAATTCGTCTAATCATCCACCGGGATAAAGCCCACTTGATGTGCATTCGTTGACAAAGTGTGCTACACTCATTGCAAATGACAAAAAGTTACACGGCTCCTTAGCGTTTGGCACCAGCATGTGCTTGTTTTAGAAAAATCAGACACGAGAGAGAAAACTGTCCATCTCTACAGCACTGGTCAGCTAACGAAACAGGTCAACGAGGTGCTCGAAGGAATGTGAATACGCGAAATGTGAATGGATCAGTTCTGCCACTGCTCCTTGCTCCCCTTCTGCAAAGCCAATCCGGTAAGAGAGATAGGAATTGCTCAAGTTTGCAAGATAAATGAACAGCAGAACTTCTACCTTCCTCATCAATACAGGCATACAAATAAATGTTTTGTTTGTTAGATATACTCACTGTCAACTGTACCCCATTCTAGCTGACTTTGCAACTTCATCTGAAGAAAAGAAACAACTTCTGTCAAACTTCTTAATGTACCACAAGATTCCTACATATGATACCAAGCCAATAGCCTGGAAACCATATTGCACATCTTATCACTTGCAGCCTGCAGTAGACAAAAATGCCTCAGATTTACTAAAAGCTGGAGTAATTAAACCTTCTTTCAGTTCCTGGTTGTCACATACAGGGTGTACATAAAGTCCAGGAACACTTTCAATCATTATTTATTGCAAAAGAACTAAACATTGTACAGGTCTAATACATATTGCACTTTGAAGAGAGACTGTGAAAGATTTTGTTTTTTACAAACATTTGATATGCGAACCATGAGAGACCCAGCACATGTCAGTATGGTAATTGATACCTTGCCATACCCATCCTAGCATGGCATCGTCGACTGTGGCAGTCGCTTCCCGTATTCTCTCCCGGACTTCTGCTGTATCACGTGGTAGAGGTGATACATACATCAGATCTTTAATGTGTTCCCACAGAAAAGACTCACATGGAGTGAGGTCTGGTGATCAGGAAGGCCATTTCATGAAACAGCTGTCCCCTTGTGCAGCACGGCCAATCCACCAATGCAGTAGCTCCGTGTTCAGGTACCCATAAACTTCAAGATGGAAATGGGGTGGAGCGCCATTCTGCTGAAACATGTCCAAGTAGGAATACCCAGTGACAGTGCTTTCGACAAAGAAGAATGGCCTGTACAGTTTTTGACGTGACAAGGCACAAAAAATATTTACCTTTGGGGAATCACGCTCAAATTCAATGCATTTGTGTGGATGCTTTGAATCCCATATTCGACATTTATGCCTGTTCACTTTCCCATTTGTCAAACTACAACATACCTCAACTCACCATGCTTGCGACTAGCACCAACTATCGGCAAATTACCAAAATACGCTGTGGCAGTTGTAATGCTATTGTAGATATAATACTGCCATTAATCTGTATATTTTAAATTTTTTGTTCCGTAATAATTTTGAAAAATTAAGTAAATACTATAACGAGAGTAAGCTCTTGTTAAGTGCAGTTTATCTGTTAAAAATAACCTCTTTGATGTAGGTGGAATAAATGTATTAAAACATATTTTGTAAATAATTATGTAATATTTCAAGTACAACTGTAATTAATTATGTCAATTTTGTATGTATGTGCTGTCATGCAATTGTAGATGGTTCATACTTAGGGTTTTTGTAAGCAGAAGTGTAAAATGAAAATGTGTAGGGATCATAGGTAGAACGGAACTCCGTTCTGTGGTGGAATGGGAAAGGTGGTGGGGCATGCGAGTGAGAATTGGCGCGCAAGTGACACACACAGTCGGTAGCTGCCCTGCAAGTGGTGAACATGCTCAGACGTGTTCTACACGATTGGCGCAGCACAGCAATAAATTAATAGCTCAGAAATTTGCAATTTTATCGTCTCCAACAAGAGGAAGATAGAGCTATGTACATCAGGAGCCGTACCTGTGCAATGTTACTACGCAGCACCGCATCACGCCACCTTCGACATCAGTAACAGGCAAAGTACTTTACTTAGAAGTGTATCACAGTATGAACCATCCTCCTTCAATCAGTGGAATATAAGTGTTAAATGTACCTTTGTGTTTAACCATAATTTTCCAATTTCATGTACCTCAGTAGGGTCCTTACCTAAACAAATTTATTCCGAGTATTCTGATGTTTATTGAAGCTTGAATAATAGTAAATTACTGGCAATAGTATCGTTTTGGTAGTAAATTCTGAAAATCATTGTTAAATACTAAAGTTTGCACATATCGGTTTAAGAACCACCGCTTTGCGTGACCATGAGGATAAGTTTTCAATAGCATTTTTGAAAGTAAGATAACATAATTGTTTAACTGCAACAATCTTAACAGTATTTGTTCGTGTTGCTTCTCCATGTCAAAGAAAGCCAGACAAATATTGGTGTTACTTAAATGTTAACAAATAAAAGTCCTAAAGAAATGAAATCTAGTCGTGTTAAATAATAGTTTTGGTCATATGAATAATAGCTATAAGTTTAATATTTTTTTGTATCCTTGTTGAAACGTGTGTGTTTTCTTTAAATAATTACTGAAGTATAGTGGTACATTCCATAAGTAACAGAAAGTGGGATTAATAGTACTTACTGCCAAATGACCCAAGTAAATGGAAATTAAGTGGTTGTCTTTCAGTTACATAGTAAGTGAAAGCAGTTATTTATTCAGTGTCGAAAATTGACTTCATCTTTTTGTGTGGACACTGGGCTGGCGGCCGTTTTATTAAGCGAAACAGTTTATTGTTATAACAGGCTTTGTCTGATAAAAGGTCTCCAAAAGTAATTATTCTCACTGCTTTTCCCACAAACTGTATGATTCAGAGAAAAATAGTTTGATAATTTACCATTAGGTTGAACACGGTTAAAATCAGTCTCCGAGAGTTGATGGTTTGGAGTGTGCCTGTCACTACATACTACACAGTTCTGACATTCCGAATCGCGGATCTTCCATCTTTACAGTGGTAGAACTTAAACGATCCGGTACTGTATTGACGAGAACGTGAAAGAACCGTTGCATGGTACACATGAAAAAAGAACTTTCAGGGTTTCTCTTCAAAATGACATACGTATGATATCTGTACAATGTTTTGTTCTTGTGCAGGGTGTATACGCGGGCAAGGAAAAAAAATTCCCGGATGTTTCACGGATAAAAATACACTTTCTCCCAGGTGAAAACAAGCTTTCTCCATGTTAAGTGACAGTATATTTTCCCTTATCAATCCTTTGAATGGTTATGGTTTTATACATGGGCATAGAATTTCCTGGCACAATAGAAAACGAAACTCAGGGAAAAAGACAAGATTTGGAAATATCTTTCATGTGCAGCAACATGCATGCTGCATATTTTCGTACTGCAAATGTATACATTGTAACTCCACTTAACACCACATGTTACTTTCCAAATCACTGAAATCAAGATTGCGATGCGCTTTTGTAAGCCAGTCATAGCTCATGTCACGTGATCTCGCCAGCCGATAATCAGAGCATAGGACATGTGATGTAGTCAGCCAGCAGCAACATCACTGTTAAGTAGCATCAACACACAAACAGGGAAAGTTAATAGTTTAAATTAATATATACGGTGTTGCTACAAGAATAGCAAACCTGTCACATATAATATTGGTCTCTAAGGTTAATATGCTGCAAGAGAAGTTAAGCTTTCGCATATAATCTTGATCTTTTTTGTGTGTGTTGCACTTTGAGATACATCACACAAATGTGCCAGTAAAATTTACAATAATGAGATAAATGTCTGATCTTCAGGGTTCCAAATTCTTCTAAATGACTCATCATCAAAGAGTTGATTTTTAAATGAGTCAAACGCTCTTTAATTTAATAAATTCATGGCACATTCTTGCACATAGTTCAACTTACGTAGAAGGATATTTACTTTGAAAGTAATGCTTTTGAAACCACTAGTAGCAATATTTTCCCGCGACCTGTCAGAAATAGGTTTGTTTCAGCAGTTGCCAGACAGAGTAGAGTTGTAGTGGGTAGTCTCCACGTGATCCGTGTCTACATTTAGTGATTTTGCTGTTTCGCCTTCATGTACTGTCACGTCAAATCGAAACAAAACGGATGTCTGTGGCTGGGAGCTATCAAGTGAATTAAAATACATTCACATAATTATGGAAGGCTAAAATATGGCATTAGTTTCAGATTTTATTTTATTTCTACCTTTCTGACAGTCAAACATTAATCACCTTGTGGAACAATGAAGTTATTTTTGTCTGTTTGCTAAAGAAATTTGGCTTTTATTAACCTTTTCTGCAGTGGCAGTCAATGTATTTGAAACGAGATGTTTAATTCCACAGTGCTGGCTGGTTTCAACTGTTCGCTGCATTTTTTTTCCTCCCCCCCTAGCACATATGGCATTATGCCATAATTAAGAACCAAATATGATATAATACAATACTGGTGCTCCAAGAAAATTTACATCGCGAAAGCCACACTGAAAAGCTTAATATCAGGTTGAGGTCTACTTCATTGGAAATCTGGACATATGAGTGTGCACTTTAAATGTGCACATTTTAATATGGTTCACGAAATTCCGATGCTCATGGAGTATCTTCTTATGTCTTGTTTCTTTTATGAGATAATGTATGATCTTTCTGTGTTTAACACGTACGCACATACGGGCTTCCTATGTTATGATAGCTGTGTCGCCTGTTATTTGGGCTGCTCTGCTCTGACTGTTCTGCGCATCAGCCTCATATCTACGATATTTGCGTACCGGATCAATACTAAAAAAATCGAATTTTCAAAAATATGTTCATCTTGTAGCGCACATCTTTCTGAAAAGTCTGAAGCATAAAACATGTGTGTTCGAGGAAATGTAAGACATATTATTTGGTCTTAAGTACGCGAAAGTGCAGTGCCATGCCTCTTGACAAATCATTCTTCTAACGCATGTCACTGTATTTCGCTCTGTGGAATTGAAACGTGTATATTTTGTAATGGATGCCATCAAACTATATTCAGGACAGTGGAAATTGAAATGTCCTGTGGGGCCTCGCCTGTTCCCAGTCAACCAGTTAGACAGCCTGCCCCTTTTCAAAAAACAAAATCTCACAATTAATAGCGGATGGGATTTTTTGTAATCAGGAGAACAAGAACTCTTCAGAAAATCTGAACTATTTATTGCCTATTGGCTAATAACTTGCTGTTTTGTGTGACATATAATTAAATATAGGATACATAAAACCAATAAAGACAAGAGATAATCAAGAAATGCCGCATTTCTTCATTCCTTAGCTCCTAGCATTTTTTCTCTCTAATCTCACTACAGCTTTACATGGTGTGCTTTCCTTTCTGGGAAAGGATCTACGGTATTACCTCATCAAAGTTCGTGAAACGTTTTGCTACATGAAAAATCAAAATGTCATTATCTAATACTGAAAAAGCTGTTAACAGAAATAATACCCAAGACTGGTGTGGTTTCTCGATCTGATTACATCTATTTTGTCGCTGTCTGCTAGATACAACAAAATAGGCCTTTCTAATATGTCAGCAGTTTTGTAACACACACCAAATAAACAAGACTGTTTTGGCACCAATGGCCATTTTTATAACACTACAGAATATAATTCATGAAGTACCAATATCAAATGCCAATTAGGCCTACTACAAACAAAAGCACTTAATGTTAGGAAATAGTTTCACTTTCATTCATATGCACCAATTTCTCAAGCATGAGACCGAAATGTAGTATTACGAAATTTTTATATAAATTTGGGATTGTCTTATTCTCCCATAATTTGTCCCCGTTTCCTCTCCTTCCTCGTTCCACAAACAATCTTGTCACCACCAATTCTGTAGCTATTCGTGCCATTGTCAAAATCTGTTCGCTGATTAACTTCACTAACCCTGCCAGAATCACACGTTAGGTTATCCCGCAATTATTTTCCGGTTAGGCGTTTTACGTTTTTGTGCAACACGTTTTCCATGTTACTTCCAGAATAGAACTTAAGTGGCTGATAGATGAGAACTGTGCTACTGGTCCTTACTAGTGTAGCGATATGGACTAAAATTTTCTGTCAAAATTTCATTTCCTTTGATACACAGAGATGTTAACACATAATCTTTCACACCTGTTATTCCTGACAGTTGTTTATTTCCACTCTGGTAGTCTGAATCTATGGATTTCGCTAGTAATTATAACAACACTGATCTTTCACAAACCCAATCAACCACATAATCAGACAGCAATTGGCAT
Source organism: Schistocerca piceifrons (assembly GCF_021461385.2). Taxonomy (NCBI): domain Eukaryota; kingdom Metazoa; phylum Arthropoda; class Insecta; order Orthoptera; family Acrididae; genus Schistocerca; species Schistocerca piceifrons. The sequence goes on along the minus strand of NC_060139.1, from coordinate 1,122,734,739 downwards.
TCATCCGTTTGGCTTTAGTCCGCTCAGATCGTAAAGCCCTGTCCCATCTACGGGAAGTTTATTTCTAGATGCGATGAGACATCACATACACTATGCATGCATTCAAAAATCTACTTATGATTCTGTCAGAAATAAACTTAAAATGTGTTCAAAAATGTTCAAAATCCAATAGGGATGCGTTTCAAAATCATATGAATAATCAATAGACAAACATGCGCTGCATGCTAGGCACTTTGCGATACAAGTTTTTTTCCTCAAGAATATGAATTTGGCACCCCCTTTTCCCAGTAGCATCTAGCTGCTTGATGCGACTGCTTGCACAGCCAACATCCACATTCCTGTAGCCAGAATTAGGAGAATCTACTACTCAAAAGCAACCCAACTGCGCATGCGCATGAGCCCACCCACAACTGCTAAAACAAATCTAATGTAGACAGTTGTGACTTCACGCTCATCGAAGGCAATTTGTTGTTATGAAGCATTGCATAGTCTTCCTAAAGCCTTTGACACATTTTGCATTTGGCAGACACTTGCACGAGCACTGTGTGTCGTCGTTGTATATGGCGCATTTCCTTTGCAATTTAAGTAATTTTCGCTCTTTTTCTCTCGTTTATCTTTTATTGTCGAAGTATTATTCTGCAGTAGTGGGGTACAGTAATATCCTTTGTTAGAGTATCAGTTCTTACCAGTCAAAATTACAAAAAATTAACTGAAAACAATGAAAAATACCTTGAATTCTAAAAAAAACCGGTTGTCCCGGGTCGTATACACCTTGTTTATGTACGCTCGTTACAGTGGCAGTCCCCAACAAAACCAGTTACAGAGGAAAAGCTTGCAGCATTTTTTGCAAGGATTGATGATATTTTCAATCATCTTGTCAAATGCAAATTCTTCACCATGCTCCAGCTACTATCAGATTCATGTAGCTATTAAAGATGGAGAAAAAGACAGCTTCTGTTGTACCCTGTGGGCATTATGAATATCAAAGAAAGCCCTTCCCGCACCCCCTCCCCCCCAAACATCCGCCTCTTCCCCTCCACAAAATTTTAACATTTTGCTGATTTACTTTTAGGAGGTTTAAAGCCAACCATGTGACTAGTATACCTGGATAACACAGTTGTCTTTTCAAATTCAGTGAGAGAACATGCAAAGTAACTAAAAAACATACTAACCCATTTTAGTGATGCTAATATAAATTTGGAATTCAAAAACTGCGATTTTGCACTATCATAATTGCACTATCCAGGACATATAATTTTAGCAGATGGTCAAGACCAGAACCACAATTAAAAAATGCAGTGAATGATTTTCCAGCATCGAGGAACATTAAAGAATTGCAACTGATTTCTCAGGTTAATAAATTACTATCGCCGTTTTGTGGAGAACTATCCGGTCACCACAAAATGGCTTGCAAAATTACTAATGAAGGGAGTTGCTCCCGTCTGGACAATGGATAGCAGGAGGGCCATGTTAAAAATGAAAGACATTCTTAACAAGTGCACCTGTCTTGGGTTATCGGCATTTTGCTCTACCTTTAATCTTGTTGTGTGATGCTAGCAATGTCTCAGCTGGTTGTATTTTGAGTCAGATACAAAATGGTGAAGAAAAACCAATTGGCTATGCTTCACGTCAGCTGTAGCAGCTGTGCAAAATTACACCACCACACAAAATGAACTTCTGATTCTTGTTTTTGGCACCCATTACTGTCAGTGTTACATATAGGCATGACAGTTCACAGTAATTGCAGATCGTGTTGCTTTACAGTGCCTTTTGAGTTTAAAGGATCCCAGCAGTGGACTTGTTAGATTGGCCTTAAAACTCTGTGAATATGACTACATAACCAGACTTAAGCCTGGAAAGTTAAATCAGAATCCAAGTGCCTTGAGTACAAAAATTAAGATCCTGCAAGTAGATGATGTGCTTACTGAGGAATTAAAGAAGGCACAAGAATCCCGAGACTACTGGCAAGTATATACTGCGACAAAGTCATGAGTGTATACAGACACATCGTAATGGGGAAAGTGCCACAAATAAATTAGGATATTATGTTCAAAATTGTCTTTTTGCAGAGAGTGCAAGAACAAAAACCAAATGTACCTCTTCAAACTATATCTGAGCTAGCTGGACCTATCAAAGTCTTAGCACTCTATATTGCAGGACCATTTGCCTTAACAGTAAAAAGTAACATACATTTTATCTGTCGCTGACCGTTTCTCTCATCATCTTATTGTGTGACCCACTGCAGACATGGCCGCTGAGATGGTTGTGAGAGCACTGGTAACTTATTTTGCACTATAATCTAGAAGTCCAGAGGCCATTATAGCAGACTGAGGGACAAACGTTATGGCCAATCTTATCATACAGTTATCTTGACTGTTTAAAATAAAGAAGTTCAGAGCTACGTCATTTCATTCTAAGAGTAATGGCAAGGTTGAACACATTCATAAAACAGTACCTAGAATCTTATCTTATAACATGATTAGCTTCCCCTCAGACTGGGATTGTCTATTACCATATGTGATTTCGTCATACAACACCACAATACATGAAACCACAGTGTCGATTCCCTTTGAGGTTGTTTATCACCACAAAATCCATTCATGTTTCAAGACTTATAAGCTGTCACCCAAAATGAATTCCAGCAAAGTGAAGTACCTGGCTAAAAGATTAACATTTATTTTGAAGAGAATTCAGCAGAACAATGCAGCTGAACATGGAGACAGCTCCATAGTTGAAAGGATGCTAGGATGCTGATATACCCATTAGGAGATCATGGAATGTTATGACAAACTGCCATGAAATTGGGCAGAACTAAGAAATTTACATGACCATGCACTAGACCATTACAGATTGTTCAGCAGAACAATGGAGCTGAACATGGAGACAGCTCCATAGTTGAAAGGATGCTACGATGCTGATATACCCATTAGGAGATCATGGGATGTTATGACAAACTGCCATGAAATTGGGCAGAACTAAGAAATTTACATGACCATGCACTAGACCATTACAGATTGTTCAGCAGAACAATGGAGCTGAACATGGAGACAGCTCCATAGTTGAAAGGATGCTACGATGCTGATATAACCATTAGGAGATCATGGGATGTTATGACAAACTGCCATGAAATTGGGCAGAACTAAGAAATTTACATGACCCTGCACTAGACCATTATAGATACTGTATTTCACATTGCCTGTCAACATTGAATTACAAATCAGAAGATTATAGCTCAGTTTGATCGCTTGACCAAGTATAAAGATATACCTATAGCATCTACTGTAGTGGATCCAGCAAATCTCAGAAATGTTTAGAACAGATTTTGGTATAATTTACATTCTGTTACCCCATCAATTTACAGTCTAGGGATTATGCTGTACCCTGTTTACATGGAAAACATCAACCCAGTCACATATGTTGTCTGATACCCATATCACCATACTTTTGATAATAAACATTGGTGCAGTATTAAGTTGAATTGTTTTTATAAATCAGGAAATATTCCATCTACCTTATTCCCTCAATCTTTGTCTTTGAGGATGGTATGTGGAGTAAAACAAATAAATAAATACAAATAAGTGTAGGGGGGGTGTTGTGTGATGGAGGTTTTCAGAATTCGTGCTTGTTGGTTTGGAGGAGGTCATTCTGCTTGAAATAACTGTAAATATTTGTAGAGGTGTTATACCTCAACAGCATCTGAGTGTTGGTCCATAGGTTCAAGCGATTGCCACAGTATATCCCTTTTTTATTTTTAAAACCAGTTTTAATATAATATTTGAGTTTCCTTTAATACCTGTAGTATTTTTAATTTTCTTATTTGCTACAAAGGCTACTCTTGTATTTACTTCCACTGTAATAAAACATACGGCCTGATTTTAATTCCATTTGGTCTGGATTTTTTCAACGCTTCTGATAACCTTTCTACATATTATTTGGTCTTAATTAACTCCTCTTGCAACTCCACCAACTTAGATCGTGATCCCAGAGTTCTGCAGTTTATTGTCACTGTTTAAGAAGTTGTAGAAACATTTGTGTATCTAAGGCCCAAGTGATCGAATGCAGAAGTAGCTGTATGTGCCCTGTGGTCTGAGGCTATTGCCCGAGTTTCCTAAGTACAATTTTATATATTCAGCATTACCTATTCTGTATAAGAGTACAACTCTTGATTCTTTAGATACTTTGGAAAGTTGAGGCAAAATTGACGTAAGAGTGCACTTATACTGTGCATGCTTTTAGTGATGACATAGCATAATGCTCAAATCTTAATGACTTTTTTCCATTTATGGACTTCTTTTTTACTTTCTGCTCTGTTGTGGTTAATATAAAATTAGTACCAGACCTAAAATTTTGACAGAGTTAAGTCTCTTCTTGGAAAGTTTTGTGTTGAAATTTCAATGCAAGCGAGAAAAAGTTTATTTTCTACCAGTTATAAATTTTCTCTAGATTATTTATTAATGTACCATAAACCTTGTTATAATGTTGTATTTTTTTATCTTATCTTGTGTCCTGTCTTACATTTGTAAGTTATTTTACATTTATACTCCTCTACTTCATTGTGTGCAGTAGTCTGTTACAATATCTTACTTATTGATAGTAGTAGTTCCTTTTGCCCTATTACTAATTGTTTCACCTCTCCATTCATTTGTTATTTCAAAATAACTTCTTTCTTTTATAATCCCATGTTAAGGGTTTCAGAGTCTTACGTGCTTACAGATTTGTTTTGTTACATGACTGATTAACAGAAAATTACTTCTGAAATGTTCACTTTCTATACAGAATGATTCATATTTTGTGTACATGGTTTGAGTTACACTAAAACAAACAGAGTAGTGTCAGAAGTTTGACCCCATGTTTCTTCTACAGTAATTGAAAAAAGGTAGATGAAATATCTCATGTATAAAATTTACTCTGTGAGCTATTGATTGATACTGTTTTTGGAGATAGCAATATTATGTAGATCAAAATATGGAGTGACATATGTACCAGGCACATCAATGCTGCCCCTAATGCACTGTGTGCGTGCTGTGGTGCCAGTGATGAAAATGAAGTAGTGAGGCATGCCATTATTGAGAAATAGCATCTCATATGAAATGGCAGTCAATTAGATACATTGTCATGATGGTTTTTCACTCTAGTAGGCAACCTGATAAGAAAACTATGAATAATTATGCTGTAAAAATCAAAATGGTTATTATACAGGGTGTTACAAAAAGGTACGGCCAAACTTTCAGGAAATATTCCTCACACACAAAGGAAGAAAATATGTTATGTGGACATGTGTCCGGAAACGCTTAATTTCCATGTTAGAGCTCATTTTATTACTTCTCTTCAAATCACATTAATCATGGAATGGAAACACACAGCAACAGAACGTACCAGCGTGACTTCAAACACTGTGTTACAGGAAATGTTCAAAATGTCCTCCATTAGCGTGAAAGCGAGGCGACACAGAACTGTCTGATATTGCAGTCAATATTTGTTGATAATGTCTGCTCTTGGCACTTATGTGAGTCTGTATTTGGGGTTACAAAATCAAGTCTCTTTAGCAAGCAAGCTTAGATTCAAATTATTACTATCAGCTAGTTGCATTGATCAGTGGTTGCCACCTAAGTTGATCATTAACAGATACTAGGTGGTCAATTCACATTTCAAAATGAATTGATATTGTTGATTGGCATAGCACATATACAATGAATTAATTAATTCCTTCGAATGACACAGGCTTCAGTTAATGCAGCATGATGTTTTGTCTGTTGAAAATTATTTCCTTTAATATCAATGTGGAATACTACTACATCATCATCATCATCCTTATTGTTATTCTTATTGTCCAGGGATAAGCCATACTTGGTTCACTTCTTGTGATGCTTGGTTCGAAATCGTAGGACACTACAGTTTTTCCTTAACTTAGTTTTTAATAACACAGTTTTTTTTTTTTTAATATGATTCACTACTATGAATGGACACACTTGTTTTTGGGCATGATGCAGTATGAAACTGACCAACTGAGCTATATACAAAATGACAATTTCAGGGCCTACCCTCCAAATAAATTTCTTGGCCAACCACTGTCTCATCTGTCCATAGTCCTTTAACTGTTGTTGTTGAGTACTGTCTTCATGTTCTGCTGGTCACCAGGTACTTTTGACGAGTTTAAGCACAGGTTGTGGGCTTTCCTTGAGCGCTTGTGATGAGTTAACTTAAGCCATCCTGCTGCCCACTGACCACTAATGACAAGTATTAATGTGCAACTTCACAGGCAGCTGTGTACTGTTCATGAATTTAAGTGCACAATAGAGCTTTGAACCTATTTTTTAGCAGTTTCTCACAGTTCTGGCTACTAAGTTGGTAGTAGTAGTACTGTGTCTACTACGATATTATTTCACTGCATTCAATTTTACTTCATCTTACTGTTCATCAAGATTAGAATAAAAATGTTTTGGGATTACGGAAATGTCCGATTCCACCTGTAAGCTTTGACCAATGACGTCACCAATATGGTGGACACGACCATTCACAATGTCTCCAATATGGCGCCTATGAGGTCATTATGTAAACACGATTACAAAATCCATAAATATAATCAAACTCACGGGACCAGTGTGGGAAATTGGGGGTTTTTGGGTGGGGACAAACTAAACAAACACACACACACACACACACACACACACACACACACACACACACATGACAACATAAAACCAATCAAAATTTCCCCAATTCCACTACATTCACAATATTCACAGGAATCTGTCACTTCCCTTCATCTACATAGCTCAACCACAATTACCGATACCACAAAAGAAAAATTGACATCTAGAAAAATTGCAACACTGCGACTACACATACCATCAAAAATGGGAATCGGACACTTCACTTGACCTATATAGGTCAACAGCAGCTCACAATACCAAAACACGTAGCTACGATGAGTCATTGGAGTTGGACACTTCCCTTGACCTATATAACTCAAATACAACTGACAATACCAAAAAAATTGAAATAAAGTACTTCCCATAAGATACATAAATCAACTACAAGTGCTGATAACAAAACACCAACCACCAACACATGCAGTAAATAACACTGACCCAACAACACACAAATACCCCACCAATCATCATAACATGCAAACAATAGATCCAAAAAAATGGCTACTTACCACAAAAAAGTTCCAGCGCTACACACTAGGTCAGCAACCCCAATCCCCCCACCTCTGCCAAACAAACAAAAACATATCCAAAACAAACCAGCCCCCCCCCCCCTCAATCTTAACCCAATTTAACTTAGAAGACATATCCATACCAAATAAAAGAAGCCACAAATTAAATTAAATGACTTACCACTCAACAAACAGCAAATGACACCACAATAACATAAACACAACACAAACTTAATTCTTAACTCACTGATACCAATTTCTGCTCTTCTATAACAGTCATGACCGATAAATGCACACTTCAAGCAGTGATAACCAAATGAACCCAATACACCACATAATACACGGACCATACACACACCACTTGAGGACACCTCCAACTGCAACAAGACGACAGCTACAAACACAACACACTCATAAACTAAACTCCGCACCGTCATGACGTCACACACCACAACATGCTTACGTCACGGATCAAAGCCGACGGGTTGGATTGGATGCCTCTGTTGATCCAAATGTTTTTATCTTCAGCCCTTCTATTGAATATGTTGTTGTTGTTGTTCCCTTCTATTGAGGATGAAATTATGAAGATATGAAGCATGACAGTGGGGATGAATTATTCAATGTTGATACAAGTGGTAACTCCTCCACAGATTCTTACCATGACAGTCTTGAAGTCATGTACCTCAACAAGTGTAACATGTAGTCTTGTGTCAACAAGATGTAATTGATAGTCTGTCCGAGGAAGAAAGGGTGGTGACAAATTTGACTAGAAAAAAAATCATTTTAGTCCACTTAATCACACATTTGAAGACTTGTCCTTAGGACACAGCAATCAGCCATGGAATGATCCAAGCTCTCTGTCAGTCTTCGTGTTATTTTTCAGAGAAGATACTGTACTGACTAATACACAAACAGGAGGTTTGGAGTCCCTTGATGTCTCTTTCACACGTGTGAAGTGCACAGGAGTGAAAGTACCGCATACACTGCATCAGACAGACAAAAATTATAAATGATCCTCTGTTTATGGTATTGAAATATTCATAAATCAATAAAGATATTTCACACACTTGGATTTACATTTCTTTGAAGATTTTATTGCACAATTGGGCATAAAACAGATCATTTTCTTTCATTTCATGAACTGATGGTTTTAAAGTTTCCTTGAGGTGTATGAGTCTCAGCTTTATCTTTAATAATTGTAGAAGCTGAAGAAATTAATTAAAATTTCTATCACAGCCATGACTTGAACCTTTTTTCAACTTTATTCAATTGACTGTATACATACAAATAGAGCACATTAATAAGAAATGACACATTATATTTAGTTTCAGATTTTCTTTTTAAAAATTTCTCCTTTATTACATTTTTGTTGATTAGATTTAGATTAGATTTACCTTCATTCCAATTGATCCGTAGTGAGGAGGTCCTCCTGGATGTGGAACATGTCAGAAAAACAACAATACATGACAAATATTTACAACTAAAACAAATAAGCTAATGTACCATTCCACAGGTCCCAAGTGGAATGATCGTCATTTTTAATGAACACTAAGAGTCATTTTACAAATACTAATGCACTGAATTTAAAATAAAAAACGTTTTTTATTTATTTATAAGGTAATAAACATGTAATACAACTACTGTAATACTTATTTACAATGAACACATTACTGCACTGAAATGGTGCAGAAGTTAGATTATACTTACACACACACACACACACACACACACACACACACAAATTTTCAGTGAACACATTACTGCACTGAAATTGTGCAGAAGTTATGTTGTACTTATATACAAATCAGTTGGTTTTACTAAGAAATTCATCAATGGAGTAGAAGGAGTTGGCCACCAATAAATCCTTTAGGCTTCTCTTAAACTGAATTTCATTGGTTGTTAAGCTTTTTATGGCTGCTGGCAAATTATTGAAAATGTGTGTTCCTGAATAATGCACACCTTTTTGTACAAGACTAAGTGACTTTAAATTCTTGTGAAGATTATTCTTATTTCTAGTATTGATTCCATGAATTGAGCTGTTGGTTTGAAAAAGTGATATATTTTTAATGACAAATTTCATTAAGGAATAAATATACTGGGAAGCTGTAGTTAGTATCCCTAGTTCCCTAAACAGGCTTCTGCAGGATGTTCTTGAGTTCACACCACATATAATTCTTACTGCACGTTTTTGTGCCCGGAAAACTTTAGCTTGGCTTGATGAATTACCCCAAAAAATAATCCCATATGACATTATGGAATGAAAGTAAGCATAGTATGCCAGCTTTTTCATTTTTATATCCCCTACGTCTGACAAAATTCGCATTGCAAACAGAGATTTGTTAAGACGCTTCAGCAGTTCTGTGGTGTGCTCCTCCCAATTGAATTTATTATCAAGCTGTAATCCCAAGAATTTAACACTGTCCACTTCTTCTATCTTCTTGTCATCATATGTTAGACATATACTCTTGGGACACCCCTTACAAGTTCTGAACTGCATGTAGTGTGTTTTTTCAAAGTTTAGTGACAAAGAATTGGCTAGGAACCAGTGATTAATGTCCACAAATATTTTATTGGCTGATCTTTCTAAGACTACACTTGATTTGCTATTTATTGCAATGTTTGTATCATCGGCAAACAAAACAAACTTGGCATCTGGTAATGTTACTGATGAAAGGTCATTGATATACACAAGAAAAAGTAAGGGCCCCAAAATGGAACCTTGTGGGACCCCACATGTAATTAGTTCCCAGTTGGATGATGCCTGATAGACATGTATCAGGCTCTTTCCTAATAACACCCTTTGTTTCCTGCCAGAGATATAAGATTTGAACCATTTTGCAGCATTTCCTGTTACACTATAATATTCTAGTTTACTTAAAAGGATATTGTGATTTACACAGTCAAATGCCTTTGGTAGATCACAAAATATACCAGTTGCCTGCAATTTTTTGTCTAATGAATTAAGCACATTTTCACTGTAAGTGAAGATAGCCTTCTCAATATCAGAACCTTTTAGAAATCCAAACTGTGACTTTGACAGTATGTTATTTGAGATAAGATGGTTATAAAGACGACGATACATTACTTTTTCGAAAATTTTTGAGAATGCTGGTAACAGTGAAATTGGACGGAAATTTGATGCTATTTCTTTATCTCCCTTCTTAAACAGTGGCTTAACTTCAGCATATTTCAGCCATTCAGGAAATATTCCACTGATAAACGACTGGTTACACAGATAGCTTAATATGTTACTTAGCTCAGAATCACATTCTTTAATTAACTTTGTTGATATTTCATCATACCCACTAGATGTTTTTGATTTTAAAGATTTTATGATGGACATTATTTCTGTTGGGGTAGTGAGGGTCAAATTCATATTATGGAAATTACTTGAAATGTCTGGTCTAAGGTAATCCATAGCAGCATCTACCGAACCTGACAACCCCATCTTTTCAGTAACAGTTATAAAATGTTTGTTAAAAAGTTCTGCCACACTATACACATCTGTCACCAATGTATCATTTACTCTTAATGCTATTTGTTCCTCTTCATGTCTGGTCCTACCGGTCTCCTCCTTCACTATATCCCATATTGTCTTTATTTTGTTATCTGATATGACTATCTTTTCCTTGTAATATATTTGCTTTGACATCCATATTACAGTCTTTAATATTTTGCAGTATTTCTTATAATGTGCTATAGCATCAACATTGGAAATGTTTCGGATTGACAGATACAGTTTTCTTTTTGTTTTGCAAGATACCCTTATTCCTCGAGTAATCCATGGCTTCTTTGTAGATTTTCCTCTAACCTTGGTAAGTTTTGGGGGAAAGCAGTGTTCAAATAAGGTAAGCACTTTATTAGCAAAAATGTTATATTTTTCATTCATGCCATGAGCACTGTAAACATCAGTCCAGTGAATGTCTCTGAGGAGTGTCCTAAAATAATCAATTTTTGGCTTGCTGATTACCCTCTTGAGCTCAGATTTAACAGATTTTATATCCTGTTCAGTATTAACATTTAACAGAAGGAACTGCATGTCATGGTCTGAGAGGCCATTGGCTATTGGTTTTGTAATATAATTTTGTTCATTGGACTTTTCTATAAAGATATTATCAATGGCTGTTTGTGAGCAAGTGGCTATCCTAGTGGGGAACTTTACTGTGGGAATTAAGTTGAATGATAGTGTTACTAACTCAAATAAGTTCTTATTCGGAGAGTCTTTAAGGAAATCTACATTGAAATCACCAGCAACCACTATTTCTTTGTTTTTGGTTATTAAATGGGCCAGTACAGCTTCAAGGTGGTTTACAAACAGATTAAAGTTACCTGCAGGTGCTCGATATACACTTAATATTATGAAAGATTTTTTGTGAAAATCTAATTCTGTTGCACATGCTTCCATATGCTGTTCTAGGCAAAATTTATGAATGTCTATGTTCTTAAATTTATGACAGTTCCTGATGAATGTGGCAACTCCTCCTTTCTCCATTTCTGATCTACAAAAGTGAGATGCTAACCTAAACCCTGTAACACTTAAAAGTTCTATACCAGTGGTCACATGATGTTCAGAGAGGCAGATTATGTCAGCTGGGTTTGAAGACTCTAATTCATCTATGCATATAGTTAATTCATTAATTTTATTTCTCAGTCCTCGAATATTTTGATGCAATAAAGATAGCTGACATTTCACATTGTCTGAGTTAAAATTGGGTGGAGTTAAAATATCTGCTGACAGTTGAAAATTCTTAACCAATGGCTGTTTATGCTGATGTAATAAGCTGGAATTATGTTTTTTGATTTCTTTTTCAAACTGAAGGTTTGTCTCAGTTCTAACCTCTCTTAAAATTTGCTTTCTTTCTGTCCTCCCTCCCCTAAAAAAGGGTCTTTTCTGAATCCTATAACCACTGGTATTTTACCACTCATGACAGTGCCTCCCCCCTTTAACTTTCCTGCTATTTCCCCAGCCAATTTACCCTTCCCCTTCCTGTTGAGGTGAAGGCCATGCCTAGTATAATCCCACCTACTGAGAGAATCAACATGAACCACACCAATGTGTGACCCCGCACCCGACATGAGCAGCCGTTCCAGCTCCAAATTAACTCTCTTGACAGAAGAGTTCAAATGAGGTCGGTCATGGCGCCCAAGAACAGATACAAACTCAACACTAGTATGCTTCGATGCTGATGCAATCTTCGCCAGGTCACACTCTATACTGTACCCAGGATTTCTGTCAATACTGTTACCTGCCCCACCCACTATAACCACGGTGTCTTCCTTAGTGAAATCTTTGCAAAGTGATCCTAAATCCTCTGTCACCTGCTCCAGACCAGCACTAGGTTTAAAAAAATTGGTGACCTGGTATTCTGATCCTAGTTCATCCTGCAAGAGTTGGCCAACACCTCTTCCATGGGAACTACCTAACAACAACACTTTCTTTCTCTTTTCTGATTTCCCTACATTCTTACTTTTCAATCTGCTGCTGAAAGTTTGTTGTGCCCTGTCTACACCTGCAACTGCTTGAGGCTCACCAGCTTCTAACTGAAGCAACAGGTCAAATCTATTTTCCACATTCACCATAAAGCTGTCAGACAAAGTTCTAAGCCTGTTCCTCCTGTTGCCTGTTGCCACTTCCCACCTCTCTTTACCCTTCTCCCTCCTTAACCTGTCAAGATCTCCCCTGGCCTTGTCTAATTCAGCCTGAAGGGCAGCAATTTTCCCCTCCTGTTCCAGTATCTTCCTATCTCTACTACAAATCCTACAAAACCACTGATGAGTCTCATTTACTTCCCCTATTCCCACGCCACTACAGTCACCCACATGGAAAAAACTACAGCACCCATCACACCAAAGCCCCGACCTAACAATTCTACGGCAAGTCAAGCACTTTTCACTCATGATAAACGTAATAGTTGATTAAGAATAAGTCAGTTAAATTATAGATAAACACGAAAATATGGTTACACAAATTTGGCCTATACGCAACTGTGTGTAAACAAAAACAAAAGTGCAAAGTTTCTGAAACAACAAGTTAAACTTTACGCTACTTTCCGGAAATGCTAGTTAAATAATGAAGAGGTAAGCTAAGTTAAATTGCTGGAGAGAGCAAGGAACAACTAAGCGAAATTCTATAGATTTGCTGCAGCAGAACGTAAACAAAAAATACGACTGGACGGTCTTTTCGCGTTTTCTGCTATATTACGTAAAGAAAAGTGAAACCTTTAATGGTACACTTAAACGGCACACTAATACACTTATTTACCACGTAATCAGTACTAATCTATATGTTTTATAATCTAAAATAACTTATCTTTACGAGAACACCAAAACTCGCGCTAGTCGCCTGGCTGCAGGGCTTGACTATCTTTTCAGTGTTGGGAGTTCATTTTGGTTTTACATTTAGGATATTTTTCCATGTGTGTGTGTGTTTTTGTAATGCTTTCAGTCTTTTTATGAAGTTTTTGAGTTAGGTTTGTTGACTTCTTTCCTCATTGATGATTAATGGCAGCAAATAAACAGTTTTATGTTACTAGTGTAGGTTGGCTCAGTGACAGAGAGCTGTGACATCTCTCCCCCGCCCCCCTGCCCGCACATCTAGTACAGAAAAGGCTGCTCCAGGTACCCCATCCCCACCGCACCTCAAGGTGGCACTCTGGAGCCAGTTGACTGTGGCCAACAAAGCTTCCAGCTGCATTTGGACTGTGGCTAACTCCTCCTGCATCCGCACACAACAGACACAGTCCCTATCCATCTAGCTAGTAGGTGATTTACTATAAGAAACTTAAGGAAACCTACTGCCACACTAGGTTAACAACTACACTCTAGGTGGCAAAAGGACACTCAACAATGAAAAACAATAAATATTTATGGTAGAAGCTAGATCTGGTGCTTATTTTGCTGCTAGGGCTATCAAGTGGATACTACAGGAAAAAACAGTGACCTACAGTATACTGCTAGGGGCTATATAGTGAATGTTATTTATAAATGTTAAACAGTAACCAGCGGTAAACTACACCTACTGGTTATCCCTCGCATTTACAGTGTAAACAAACATTTACGTACATGCGAAAATGACCTAAACTATAAAAACGGCTACATTCAATGTATCGAGTCGAAATGACACAAATAAACGTAAATACTGAGTATTGTACACTGACAGATGCAGGTACAAAACAAAACCTTTAGCTAACAATAAGAGTTCAGAATGAAAAGCACAAATACGAGTTCTACTTTATAGGAACCCATAGGCTCACAGTACACGATCACTAATGCCCACAACAAGCTAAGGAAAATAAGCAAATGGCGAGGAGAGTATTAGATTTCTGCTAACTAAACCGTATGTAAGAATGGCTCAGAAGTTTTATTGTAACATTGATTTACTCAGACATTTTAGTGTAACACTAATTTACCACATATTTTACGTCTACTTAACTGTTGACGCTAGTCAAACGTATGCAAGTGGCGTTAGAGTTCACCGTCAGTATCACTTTTCCTCATAAAACGTATAAAAACTGCTACCTTCAATGTAACGAGCCTAAATGACACTAATAAGCGTGAATACTAAGCATCCAACACTGACTTAAACTGATTAACCCTCGTATTTATAATGTAAACAAACGTTCACGTACACGCGAAAAATGACCTAATAAAATGTATAAAAACCGCTATGTTCAATGTATCGAGTCTAAATGACACTAATAAACGTAAATACTGAGTATTGTGCACTACTTAATTGATGATCCCGCGCATTTAACAATGTAATTTAAGAATGAAAACAAACGTTTGCGTACACGCGAAGCTGTCCTTCGCTTTTCCTATTCAAACGCAAATAAAAATTGAAACCTTCAATTTATCAAGTCTATTTCACACTAATGCACGCAAATACTATAGAAAATACAGAAAAAACTGTTAATTACATATCTTGTAACACTCACTGAAAAAGACGTAAAATTCTGATGTTGGTCACACGAGCGACAAGATTCACGCTGGTTTTGAATGCATCTGCTGATTCTGCGATACTGTCACCCTTCGTGTACTGTGTAGTCAGCAGCAACCTCGTGGTGTTGTGGAAATTTGTGTGTGATATTCTCCAGGTAATTTATAAGCGTTTATAAACTGCAAACAAGAATAAGTGAAGAAAAGTGTTTCGGAAGTAAATTAACATGGTACTTAATTTCTATCACAGTAACAGTTGAGTTTGATGAGTGTACTAGTTCGCGAATATCTTGTGATGACTCTGCTGTTTGAGGCTGCTGACTTTTTTATGTTTTAATTTTTAATGGGTACATAAGGATGAGATTTTATTCTGTATTTAATTGTGATCACATCACCTATAGTGTGCTTGGTGACATTGTGTGAATGTTGTAATTTTTCAGGTTATGTTCGTAACAACTAAATACCTGAGTTGTTAGTGCTTGTTTTTGGCCTGACCGTTAAAATCGCTACGTGTATCTTCGTAAAAGAAACAGCTGAGAGTGTGACGTGCTGTCAGGAGCAGTTTGTCTACGAAGGAATCTCCTCATATACTTCGTGGCTAACGAGAAAAGGCGGACAGTGAAATTCAAAGGTTGTCCATGTTAGTACGGTTATTTTGACTTGCTTAGCAGTAATAATGATTGTGATGATAATTTTCTGTGATGTGATGTAGACATAAAGCGGCTCCAGATCTTAGGGCTAACGTAAGCATTTTTTAAAGTGCCCACAGCTACACCATTTCATGGTTTGAGTATGTTCGCATGAAAGGAAATGCTGCAATTCTGTTGCATTTTGTTAGTTTTCACTGTGCTTTGATTATTCGTGTCGTTAGTATTTGTGTAATCATATGTAAATACCAGTTTGTTGTAGTGTGTGGGTTTTAATGGAGTTCTGTATAAGAGTACTGCAACATCATTTACGAACTGGCAAGATATAAGGTACAGATTAACTATAATCTGCCTAACGTAAAGCATTACATGTCATCAGAACTCAATAGATCATTCATCATATTTACAGTTAGTATGAAGTCGTTTCAGTAAATCAGTTTTGTTAGAAAATGCTAACCAATGTTTAATCTTGATGGTAATCAAGAATGAGAACTTCCGCATTGCAATGTGCAGTCTACAGTGCAGGTATTGGTTTCCTTTAATAGCAGGTAAAGATTCTAAAATGATGACGCTTCCTGTAAATTGAGCATACATCCGTGAATGAATACAGATGAAGTAAGTTTCAAGGTAATGCCTACGTTGAAAATGCATATTCACTGATAAACAATCCGTATATCCGGATTTTCTTCATGTCCCTATCACACTGAAATTAACACAATGAACCAAGTATAGAATGAAATATTTGATGTTATTAAGTAATATTGCTGCAATCTATTGACTGCTGTGATTGTTTGTAATGCTGAAGTTAATGCATGCACACAAAATTACACATCTTCCATAATTGTCACAACAGGATGGTATCCATGAGCCAGTGTTACAAAGAAGCAGTAGCAAATTTAAATGCTCAGTTTCAATTGCGTGTTATTTTATGATTGTTCTCACTCATCATGACCTGCAAAATGTGAATGAGTTTATATCAATGAACACACTTTTCCTCAGCCACTTTGCATCTGTTTCGTGTGTAATCACCCATTTACTGCACGCAATATATGAGTGACAATACTGCCTTTGAGCTATACCTCATGGTAAAAACAGAAACTGAGTGGGCAAAAACTTTTCTTATCTGATTGCTTTTTCTTTTCAGACTGTAGAACTGAAGCGATGGACCAGGAGCCAACTAAGTGGATAAAAAAAGATGAAACTGATGAAGTACAAACTGAGTTACACTTCATAGTAAGTGGCTTACTTGTATTTCTTAACAGGATTTCATTAATTTCTGTGTGCAGTGTGATGCGTGAATACATACAATTGATGTCATACAGCTGGAAACATGAATAATTCGGTTTACTAAACTGATGAACTTACTGTCTTAAATATGACATTTTGCACAGTGCATTGAAATAAGCCCTGTATTAAACCTCACATAGAATTGAGCAAGAGTTTCAATTTAATGGTTAGTAAACATGCAAAACTTTTTTAATGCACAACCCAATTATACTGATAAACTGGTTGCCATAAAGTGGGTATATTCTGCTCTGATGCACTTCTTTTGAATGACAACCTTAATGTGCAACTTAAGAATGATTATGACTGTAGTGAACCTTAGCAATGCCATTAAATTTATAAATGGTA
Organism: Schistocerca piceifrons; assembly: GCF_021461385.2. NCBI lineage: Eukaryota > Metazoa > Arthropoda > Insecta > Orthoptera > Acrididae > Schistocerca > Schistocerca piceifrons. The sequence continues at coordinate 1,122,717,363 of NC_060139.1, read as the reverse complement.
TGGCTGCAGTTAATTCATTATTGCAGTGTATCGTGGTATGGAATGAGAATTGTAATTATTTACTGATAATGTAAAATAAATTATTTATGAATAATTTTGAAGTGACACTTGCATGGTCACTAATCTGAGAAGTACATTTTGTGTACTTTGAATATGTGAACCATATGTAAGTAGAACTCTCAGCAGCAAAGTTAAATTTCAGACAAATATCACATGGAAGCATAAGTTGTTACACAGCAGAATGAATTTGTATGTTTTTTCAGCAAAATTTTGATGAAGCCATGGGGCTACACATTAAATATTGACAGGTTTGTTCACAACCACTTTCTGCATTTGCTGCGCATTGTTACTCATACTGTTTGTGAAACTGTCACAGTGTTAAAGTTACTGGTGTAAATAATCTTACATATACATGTCACTTGAAATCTGACGTAGTGCAACCAGTTGTAGAGTATTCACCTATCAGCAGCAAACAAATTCACTTGGTGCCACTAGTATTTTTATCCTGCAAATGAGAATTGAGCGCACTGACACAATCACGCAAACTACTTGTGAACTATCTGTGCTGAAAAAATATGTTTCAACATACATCTTGAGTGCAACTGCAGAAGTACTGGGATAGCATTAAGGCAGCATTTGCATTTGAATATATGTGAGTACTTCATTATAGATTATACAAACTATGTGAACAGCTTGCAATTCATTTGACAAGCATTATCACAACAGTAATCCTAAACAATCACTGTGAGGAAATGCTAGGAAAATAAATATACTAAATTTTATGAAATACAGTAAAAGAGTGGTTAGATCCAACACAGTTCAGGCTTTGGCTTTGAACCCTGATGTAATGATGGTTTGGCATTCAGGATGATATGTATGCACAAGACACATCATGTAAATGAAAAGCAGTTTGAAGATCCATTGACTTTGGACCTAAACTGGAGAACTATTCAAAGGCTACAAGGTTAAAATGTGGTTCTAGACCCACTCCCCCCTTGTAACATTGGTTGTAGTGGGAGTCTGATTCGTAGTGCATCTCAAGGATTAGCCTATGTTCAAAAGTGGCAGTGTGGCTGTGAGCTGACAAAGTCTAGAAATGTGAAAGCCAAGTAAAGGATGTGGTAACAAATTGATCAGTAGCACAGCCTAATGTTAACCAAAACATCCAAATGGAGCCCATAATGTAACTTTTTACCTACAAGAAGTCTTCTCATACTCTGTGTGCTGTGTTAGTTGATGAACTGAACTTCCCTATGACCTTAACATTGTATCAGTTGAAAGCCACCTTCTTTGCCAAATTAATTAAATGTTAATTTTTAATTGGTGTATATTTTGGGCATGAGCACATGCTGGAAAGTAATGACACAAAATTTCTATTCGGAAATTATTGAAGCGTTTTAATTAAAACAAACTTAATATTTAACATATTTATTCTTCATGTTTGTATATTTACACTCCTGGAAATGGAAAAAAGAACACATTGACACCGGTGTGTCAGACCCACCATACTTGCTCCGGACACTGTGAGAGGGCTGTACAAGCAATGATCACACGCACGGCACAGCGGACACACCAGGAACCGCGGTGTTGGCCGTCGAATGGCGCTAGCTGCGCAGCATTTGTGCACCGCCGCCGTCAGTGTCAGCCAGTTTGCCGTGGCATACGGAGCTCCATCGCAGTCTTTAACACTGGTAGCATGCCGCGACAGCGTGGACGTGAACCGTATGTGCAGTTGACGGACTTTGAGCGAGGGCATATAGTGGGCATGCGGGAGGCCGGGTGGACGTACCGCCGAATTGTTCAACACGTGGGGCGTGAGGTCTCCACAGTACATCGATGTTGTCGCCAGTGGTCGGCGGAAGGTGCACGTGCCCGTCGACCTGGGACCGGACCGCAGCGACGCACGGATGCACGCCAAGACCGTAGGATCCTACGCAGTGCCGTAGGGGACCGCACCGCCACTTCCCAGCAAATTAGGGACACTGTTGCTCCTGGGGTATCGGCGAGGACCATTCGCAACCGTCTCCATGAAGCTGGGCTACGGTCCCGCAGACCGTTCGGCCGTCTTCCGCTCACGCCCCAACATCGTGCAGCCCGCCTCCAGTGATGTCGCGACAGGCGTGAATGGAGGGACGAATGGAGACGTGTCGTCTTCAGCGATGAGAGTCGCTTCTGCCTTGGTGCCAATGATGATCGTATGCGTGTTTGGCACCGTGCAGGTGAGCGCCACAATCAGGACTGCATACGACCGAGGCACACAGGGCCAACACCCGGCATCATGGTGTGGGGAGCGATCTCCTACACTGGCCGTACACCACTGGTGATCGTCGAGGGGACACTGAATAGTGCACGGTACATCCAAACCGTCGTCGAACCCATCGTTCTACCATTCCTAGACCGGCAAGGGAACTTGCTGTTCCAACAGGACAATGCACGTCCGCATGTATCCCGTGCCACCCAACGTGCTCTAGAAGGTGTAAGTCAACTACCCTAGCCAACAAGATCTCCGGATCTGTCCCCCATTGAGCATGTTTGGGACTGGATGAAGCGTCGTCTCACGCGGTCTGCACGTCCAGCACGAACGCTGGTCCAACTGAGGCGCCAGGTGGAAATGGCATGGCAAGCCGTTCCACAGCATCTCTACGATCGTCTCCATGGGAGAATAGCAGCCTGCATTGCTGCGAAAGGTGGATATACACAGTACTAATGCCGACATTGTGCATGCTCTGTTGCCTGTGTCTATGTTCCTGTGGTTCTGTCAGTGTGATCATGTGATGTATCTGACCCCAGGAATGTGTCAATAAAATTTCCCCTTCCTGGGACAATGAATTCACGGTGTTCTTATTTCAATTTCCAGGAGTGTATTTGAAACATAGTCACCGTGGCACTGAACACCTTTCTCCCAGTGAGACACCAGGTTGTTGGCGTCGTCACTGTAGAATGCTTGACTTCGTTGGCAGATCCACAGCCTCACCTACGCTTACACTAATTCATCACTATCAAAGTTGAGTCCCTGAAGGTGTTCTTTAAGTTTTGCAAACAGTTGAAAATTCATTGGCTCAAACCGGGTCAGTATGGAGGATGATCAATAATAATGAATCAAAGGCGTCAGACTGTTGCATGTGCAAAAAAAAAGTTGTGTATGGTCTGGCATTGTCATGCTGAAGGAGAGGGTGCTCCACATGTGGATGAACTATTTGAATTGGTGCTCAGTTGTCTGAGGGTTTTCTCACATGCTGACACAGTTAAATAACACACACACACACACACACACCCTGCAGTTCAAAACTGTTCATCAGGAGGGTGCTGCATATTGTGTCAGCAAAGTGGTAACATCAACAGTGTCATATGCATGACAACTGATATTAAGAACAGAATCAAAATTTTGGAGGCATTATTTTCTGGCACACCCTTGTAATAAATTGATGCATTTTACAGTTGCCTCAAATGTTGCAGAATGGTTCCCTTGGCATTGCCCAGCATCCACTTGGAAGTCATAATACTAAGTCCATATACACAGCAGCCAAAACATTATGATCACTGATCTACTGTCAGTATAAACTCATCCAGGCAATAGCATCTCACCTTGTCTTCTAGTCAGACACACACACGTTGCATGGAGTATCAGTGAGCATCTTGTCTTGTTGTAAAATAGGAAATGCGAACAATCTGAGTTTGACCAAGAGCAGATTTTGATGGCCTGAAGGCTTGGTATGAACGTTTTGGAAGCTGCACAGCTTGCTGGGTGTTGAAGTAGTACTATGGCAGTTGTCTTCAACACATGGCAAAACAAAGGTGAGACCATGGCCAGACGTTATGGGGTTGGGCAAGTACTCCTCATCACAGACGGTAGATATCATAGGCTAGGCAGGCTGGTAAAACAAGACAGGCAACAAACTGTGATGTAACTAACATCAGACATTAATGCTGGGCAGAGTACAATTGTGTCTGAATGCACAATGCTCCAAACACTCCTAATGATGAGTCTGTGCCACTGATGACCCACGCCATGACATCGACAACAACTGAAATAGGTATGTAACTGTTGGCGCTGGATGTTGGCACAATGGCCGAGCACTGCGTGGTCTGATGAATCCTGATACCTTCATCGTGCCTTTGGGAGGGTGCATTTCCGTCACCCACAAGGGGAACAGCCTCTTGACTCCTGTACTGTAGGGGCCTCCATTATACTCTGGGAAACAACCACGTGGGCACCCATGGGTCCAGTGGAGCTTGTGTGAGGCACTGTGTCACAAAAGAAGTATTGTAAACTGGTTGCAAAGCACATCCACCCCTTCTATTGTTCTTGTGCTCTTCAGTGGCAAGACTGGATTGATGCAGCTCTCCATGCCACTCTATCCTGTGCAAGCTTCTTCATCCCCAAGTAACTACTGCAACCCACATCCTTCTGAATCTGTTTAGTGTATTCATGTCTTGGTCTCCCTCTGATTTTCACCCTCCACCCTTCCCTCCAATACTAAATCGATGATCCCTTGATGGCTCAGAACCTGTCCTACCAACCAGTCCCTTCTTCTATACGGTGGCGCACGAAATGTGTTACCATTAAGTTTTTGAATATAAACTTTATTGTCAATACAATCCGAAAGGAACATATGCTATAATCAAGAGCCGTCCATGGAGATCTGTTCTATCTCAGTACATGCTCAATATGCCCACCATTTTGATTCCCAACTTTCTTCAAAGGAACGCTGAAGTTAGTGAGTACCCTACAGCACATGTCTTCCCTAATTTCACTGAAAGCTTAAAGAATAACTCTTCTGAGCTCCATTAAATCACGTGGACATTTCAGGAAATTTTTTTCCTTTAGGTACCCCCAAAGAAAAGAGTCACATGGATTGAGATCTGGACTGTTGGGGGGCCAATTTTGTCCATCATTGAAGCAACCTGGAAACCTGAGTGACATGATCAGCATGTCGAAATGCTTGTGTAAAAACTCCAACACAGTGTTTGCAGTATGTGGCCTTGCTCCATCTTGCATGAATCACTGTGTGTTGAAGGGCAAGGCAGTAGCAAGAAGCTGTGGAATGAATCTATTGCGAAGCATGCTCAAATAGCGTTCGCTGTTCAGTTTCTTCAAAGAAAAAGGGTCCAGTAAGTCCATGACTGGAAATTGCTGGCCACGGTGTAATCCTCGGAGCATAATGTCATTCATGAAGCACTTGTGGGTTTTCAGTGGCCCAAAAGTGTACATTTTGTTTGTTAACCACACCATCTAAATGAAAATGCGCCTCATCTGAAAACCAAACGTTGTTGAGAGTTTCTTCCCTATCCTCCACCCACTGAGCAAACAGTAGTCTCTGCTGCTTGTGTTCTTCAGTGAGCTTCTGTGCACAGGTCATCATACTTGTATGGGTACATGTGGAGGCCACTTTTAAGAATGCATTGAATGGAGCGACTGGGTATTCCCAGCTTCACTGCTGCCTTTCTACACCATTTCCCGGGACTTCTCTGTACAGCAACTCATACTGCTTAAATATTCTCTGGCAAACAAATAGGCTTAGGCCGAGGTCGCTTCGATTCCAATACTGTTCCTTCCTGTACAAATTTATCGTACAACCCATGAATGGTCTTCTTGCAAGAGACCCATCATGTGTTAAACTGTTGTTGATAACGCCTCTGAGTCACAACAAGGCTTTTTGTTTCATGAAAAAGTAACACAATTGCCGATCGTTGCTGTGTTGTCAGTCTTCCATTGTCAGCCATTGCTGGTTACTAGTCTCCTAGTGGCAGTATCGTGAATTACATGTCATTTCGTAACTCATTTGTTTCTCCAAGCTCTGCTGGTACTGCTGTAGAGATCCCAGCGGAGTATCTAATGTGTGGTGTAACTTGTAAAAGAAACAATTGGAAACACATTTTGTATGCCACCCTATAGGTAAGTTGTGCCACAAATTCCTCTTCTTCCCAATTCTATTCAGTATCTCCTCATTAGTCACATAATCTACCCATCTAATCTTCAGCATTCTTCTGTAGCACCACATTTCGTCCATGTTTCACTTCCATACATGGATACACTCAATGCAAATACTTTCTGAAAAGACTTCCTGACACTTAAATGTATGCTCGATGTGAACAAATTTCTCTTCTTCAGAAATACTGTCCTTGGCACTGTCAGACTACATTTTATATTCTCTCTACTTCAACCTTCGTCAGTTATTTTGCTCCCCAAATAGCAAAACTTATCTATTACCTTAATTGTCTTATTTCATAATGTAATTCTGTCATCATCACCCAATTTAATTCGACTACATTCCATTATTCTTGTTTTGCTTTTGTTGATGTTCGTCTTATATCCCTCTTTGAATGTGCTGTCCATTCTGTTCAACTGATCTTCCAGGCCCTTTACTGTCTCTGACAGAATTACAATGTCATTGGCTAACCTCAAAGTTTTTATTTCTCCTCCCTGGATTTTAATTCCTACTCAAATTTTTCATTTGTTCCCTTTATTGCTTGCTCAATATGCAGACTGAGCGACACCAGGGATAGGCTAAAACTCTGTCTCACTCCCTTCCCAACCACTGCTTCCCTTTTGCTCCTCCCCTTTTATAACTGCCATCTGGTTTCTGTACAAATTGTAAATAGCCTTTCACTCCCTGCATTTGACGACTGCCACCTTCAGAATTGAAAGAGAGTATGCCAGTCAACATTGTCGAAAGCTTCTTTAAGTTTACAAATACTAGAAATGTGGGTTTGCCTTTCCTTCATCTATCATCTAAGATAAATCATAGGGTCGGTATTGCCTCACGTGTTCCAACGTTTCTACGGAATCGAAACTAATCTTCCCTGAGGTCAGCACCTACCAGATTTTCCATTCGACTGTACAGAATTCATGTTAGTATTCTACAGCCATGACTTATTAAACTGATACATCGGTAATTTTCATGCCTGTCAACATTTGCTTTCTTTGGAATTGCAATTATTATATTCTTCTTGAAGTCTGGGGGTATTTTGCCTGTCTCATACATTTTTCTGACCAGATGGCACAGTTTTTCAAGGCTGGCTGTCCCAAGGCTATCAGTAGTTTTAATGGATGTTGTCTCCTCCCAGGGCCTTGTTTCAACTTATGTCTTTCAGCACTGTCAAATTCTTCACGCAGTATCGTACCTCCCATTTCATCCTCATCTACGTTCTCTTCCATTTTCAAAATATTGCCCGCAAGTGCATCACCCTTGTATAGACCCTCTATAGGTCTCTTCAGTATTCCAGTAGGCAGTGTTTGTCTTACCCCTAGTATGCCTCTACATCTTTAAATTTGTCCTGTTACCATCCCTGCTGAGCCAGTTTGCACTTCCTGTCGATCTCATTTTTGAGACGTTTGTATTCCTTTCAGCCTGCTTCATTTACTGCATTTTTATATTTTCACCATTCATCTATTAAATTCAGTATCTCCTCTGTTACCCAAGGATTTCTACTAGCCTCGTCTTTTTACCTACTTGATCCTCTGCTACTTTCACTAGTAATCTCTCAAAGCTACCCTTTCTCTTCTGCTGTATCTCTTACCCATGTCCTTGTCAATGGTTCCCTAGTGCTTTCTGAAACACTCTACAATCTCTGATCCTTTCACTTTATCCAGATCCTATCTCTTACAATTCCTACCTTTTTGCAGTTCTTTCAGGTCTGGATAGATATCTGCTTATTACACATTACAACCTTCTCCAAATGTCAGCGGTATCTTTCAGCCAGCAGACAAGATTGCCTGTATGCTTTTGTGCTGCATGTGTCCCTTCATGCTTCCACTTCACTATCTCATCAGAAACAGTGGACGTAGGAATATTCAGGAGTGTGGAAAGCTCGCATACAGACATGTGACACCAATGACACCCTATCACCTGACCACATTCAAAGTCAATGAGCTCCGCGGAGCGCCCCATTTTGCTCTCTCACGATGTATAATGACTACTGAGGTCTCTGATATGGAGTAGGTGGCAGCATAATGCACCAAATATGAAAAAGTAAGTTTTTGGGGGTGGCCCAAAGCTGTGCAAAATTCTACCAGACGGCTTCCTCTTTCATTCCTTACCCACAGTCCATATTCACCTCCTCCTTTTCCTTCTCTTCCTTTTCCTACTATTGAATTTCAATCCCCTATGTCTATTAAATTTTCGTCTCCCTTCGTTATCTGAATAATTTCTTTTATCTCATCATACATTTCTTTAATCTCTTCATCATCTGGGGACCTAGTTGGCATATGAACTTGTACTACTGTGGTAAGTGTGGGCTTTGTGTCTATCTTGGCTGCAATACTGCATTCACTATGCTGTTCGTAGTAGCTTACCCGCACTCCTGTTTTTTATTCATTTTTAAACCTACTCCTCCATTACCCCTATATGATTTTGTATTTATAATCCTGTATTCATCTGACCAGAAGTCTTATTCCTCATGCCATCAAACTTAACCAATTCCCACCATATTTGTCTTTACACTATCCATTTCCCTTTTTAAATTTTCTAACCTGCCTGCCTCATTAAAGGGTCTGACATTCCATGTTCCAATTTGTAGAACATAAGTTTTCTGTCTCCTGATAATGATGTCATCCTGGAGATCTGAATGGGGGACTATTTGACTTCCGGAATATTTTACCCAAGAGGACACCATCATCATTTAATGGACAGTAAATTTGCATCCCCTTGTGAAAAATTACGGCTATAGTTTCCCCTTGCTTTCATCCGTTTACAGTACCAGCACAGCAAGACTGTTTTGGTTAATGTTACAAGACCAGATCAGTCATTCATCCTGACTGTCACCCCTGCAACTACTGAAAAGACTGCTGCCCCTCTTAAGGGACCACATGTTTGTCTGGCCCCACAACAGATACCCCTCCGTTGGGGTTGCACCTACGGAACGACTATCTGTATTGCTGAGGCACGCAAGCCTCACTACCAGTGCCACATTCCATGGTTCATGTTAGGTCCACTCCTTCGTGACGATCATGTTTCCCATTGAGTAAACGTTTAAGTGTCAGGAAGTATTTTCTGCAAGTATTTGCATTGAGTGTGGCATTTTTCATGAAAACAATGCACTATTTCACAAGGCCATGAATGTGATCGAGTGGTTTCAGGAACACAGTGGTGAGTTCCAATTAATGTGTTGGCCACCCAACTCGCCAGCCCTGAACCTGGTTGAACAGATCTAGGATGTGATTTAACATAACATCAGAGATCATCCCCCCTTCCAGAATTTATGGGAATGAAGTGGCCTGATTGTATAAATATGGTTCCAACTTCCTCAGTGATCTATGAAGGCCTCATTGCTTCTGTGCCACTTGTTGTTGTTGTTGTTGTGGTCTTCAGTCCTGAGACTGGTTTGATGCAGCTCTCCATGCTACTCTATCCTGTGCAAGCTTTTTCATCTCCCAGTACCTACTGCAACCTACATCCTTCTGAATCTGCTTAGTGTATTCATCTCTTGGTCTCCCTCTGCGATTTTTACCCTCCACGCTGCCCTCCAATACTAACTTGGTGATCCCTTGATGCCTCAGAACATGTCCTACCAACCGATCCCTTCTTCTGGTCAAGTTGTGCCACAAACTTCTCTTCTCCCCAATCCTATTCAATACTTCCTCATTAGTTATGTGATCTACCCATCTAATCTTCAGCATTCTTCTGTAGCACCACATTTCGAAAGCTTCTATTCTCTTCTTGTCCAAACTATTTATCATCCATGTTTCACTTCCATACATGGCTACACTCCATACGAATACTTTCAGAAATGACTTCCTGACACTTAAATCAATACTGGATGTTAACAAATTTCTCTTCTTCAGAAACGCTTTCCTTGCCATTGCCAGCCTACATTTTATATCCTCTCTACTTTGACCATCATCAGTTATTTTGCTCCCCAAATAGCAAAACTCCTTTACTACTTTAAGTGTCTCATTTCCTAATCTAATTCCCTCAGCATCACCCGACTTAATTAGACTACATTCCATTATCCTTGTTTTGCTTTTGTTGATGTTCATCTTATATCCTCCTTTCAAGACACTGTCCATTCCATTCAACTGCTCTTCCAAGTCCTTTGTGTGTCTGACAGAATTACAATGTCATCGGCGAACCTCAAAGTTTTTATTTCTTCTCCATGAATTTTAATACCTACTCCTAATTTTTCTTTTGTTTCCTTTACTGCTTGCTCAATATACAGATTGAACAACATCGGGGAGAGGCTACAACCCTGTCTTACTCCCTTCCCGACCACTGCTTCCCTTTCATGTCCCTCGACTCTTATAACTGCCATCTGGTTTCTGTACAAATTGTAAATAGCCTTTCGCTCCCTGTATTTTACCCCTGCCACCTTTAGAATTTGAAAGAGAGTATTCCAGTCAACATTGTCAAAAGCTTTCTCTAAGTCTACAAATGCTAGAAACGTACGTTTGCCTTTCCTTAATCTTTCTTCTAAGATAAGTCGTAAGGTCAGTATTGCCTCACGTGTTCCAGTGTTTCTACGGAATCCAAACTGATCTTCCCCCAGGTTGGCTTCTACTACTTTTTCCATTCGTCTGTAAAGAATTCGTGTTAGTATTTTGCAGCTGTGACTTATTAAGCTGATAGTTCGGTAATTTTCACATCTGTCAACACCTGCTTTCTTTGGGATTGGAATTATTATATTCTTCTTGAAGTCTGAGGGTATTTCGCCTGTTTCATACATCTTGCTCACCAGATGGTAGAGTTTTGTCAGGACTGGCTCTCCCACGGCCGTCAGTAGTTCCAATGGAATATTGTCTACTCCGGGGTCTTGTTTCGACTCAGGTCTTTCAGTGCTCTGTCAAACTCTTCACGCAGTATCATATCTCCCATTTCATCTTCATCTACATCCTCTTCCATTTCCATAATATTGTCCTCAAGTACATCGCCCTTGTATAGACCCTCTATATACTCCTTCCACCTTTCTGCTTTCCCTTCTTTGCTTAGAACTGGGTTTCCATCTGAGCTCTTGATATTCATACAAGTCGTTCTCTTATCTACATCTACATCTACGTCCATACTCCGCAAGCCACCTGACGGTGTGTGGCGGAGGGTACCTTCAGTACCTCTATCGGTTCTCCCTTCTATTCCAGTCTCGTATTGTTCGTGGAAAGAAGGACTGTCGGTATGCCTCTGTGTGGGCTCTAATCTCTCTGGTTTTATCCTCATGGTCTCTTCGCGAGATATACGTAGGAGGGAGCAATATACTGCTTGACTCTTCGGTGAAGGTATGTTCTCGAAACTTCAATAAAAGCCCGTACCGAGCTACCGAGCGTCTCTCCTGCAGAGTCTTCCACTGGAGTTTATCTATCATCTCTGTAACGCTTTCGCGATTACTAAATGATCCTGTAACGAAGCGCGCTGCTCTCCGTTGGATCTTCTCTATCTCTTCTATCAACCCTATCTGGTACGGATCCCACACTGCTGAGCAGTATTCAAGCAGTGGGCGAACAAGCGTACTGTAACCTACTTCCTTTGTTTTCGGATTGCATTTCCTTAGGATTCTTCCAATGAATCTCAGTCTGGCATCTGCTTTACCGACGATCAACATTATATGATCATTCCATTTTAAATCACTCCTAATGCGTACTCCCAGATAATTTATGGTATTAATTGCTTCCAGTTGCTGACCTGCTATTTTGTAGCTAAATGATAAAGGATCTATCTTTCTGTATATTCGCAGCACATTACACTTGTCTACATTGAGATTCAATTGCCATTCCCTGCACCATGCGTCAATTCGCTGCAGATCCTCCTGCATTTCAATACAATTTTCCATTGTTACAACCTCTCGGTACACCACAGCATCACCTGCAAAAAGCCTCAGTGAACTTCCGATGTCATCCACCAGGTCATTTATGTATATTGTGAATAGCAACGGTCCTATGACACTCCCCTGCGGCACACCTGAAATCACTCTTACTTCGGAAGACTTCTCTCCATTGAGAATAACATGCTGCGTCCTGTTATCTAGGAACTCCTCAATCCAATCACACAATTGGTCTGATAGTCCATATGCTCTTACTTTGTTCATTAATCTCCAAAGGTCTCTTTAATTTTCCTGTAGGCGGTATCTATCTTACCCCTAGTGAGATAGGCCTCTACATCCTTACATTTGTCCTCTAGCCATCCCTGCTTAGTCATTTTGCACTTCCTGTCGATCTCATTTTTGAGACGTTTGTATTCCTTTTTGCCTGTTTCAGTTACTGCATTTTTATATTTTCTCCTTTCATCAATTAAATTCAGTATTTCTTCTGTTACCCAAGGATTTCTACTAGCCCTCGTCTTTTTACCTACTTGATCCTCTGCTGCCTTCACTACTTCATCCCTCAAAGCTACCCATTCTTCTTCTACTGTATTTATTTCCCCCATTCCTGTCAATTGCTCCCTTATGCTCTCCCTGAATCTCTGTACAACCTCTGGTTCTTTTAGTTTATCCAGGTCCCATCTCCTTAAATTCCCACCTTTTTGCAGTTTCTTCAGTTTTAATCTACAGGTCATAACCAATAGATTGTGGTCAGAGTCCACATCTGCCCCTGGAAATGTCTTACAATTTAAAACCTGGTTCCTAAATCTCTGTCTTACCATTATATAATCTATCTGATACCTTTTAGTATCTCCAGGGTTCTTCCATGTATACAACCTTCTTTCATGATTCTTAAACCAAGTGTTAGTTATGATTATGTTGTGCTCTGTGCAAAATTCTACAAGGCGGCTTCCTCTTTCATTTCTGTCCTCCAGTCCATATTCACCTACTATGTTTCCTTCTCTCCCTTTTCCTACACTCGAATTCCAGTCACCCATGACTATTAAATTTTCGTCTCCCTTCACAATCTGAATAATTTCTTTTATTTCATCATACATTTCTTCAATTTCTTCGTCATCTGCAGAGCTAGTTGGCATATAAACTTGTACTACTGTAGTAGGTGTGGGCTTCGTATCTGTCTTGGCCACAATAATGTGTTCACTATGCTGTTTGTAGTAGCTTACCCGCATTCCTATTTTCCTATTCATTATTAAACCTACTCCTGCATTACCCCTATTTGATTTTGTGTTTATAACCCTGTAGTCACCTGACCAGAAGTCTTGTTCCTCCTGCCACCGAACTTCACTAATTCCCACTATATCTAACTTCAACCTATCCATTTCCCTTTTTAAATTTTCTAACCTACCTGCCCGATTAAGGGATCTGACATTCCACACTCCGATCCGTAGAATGCCAGTCTTCTTTCTCCTGATAACGACATCCTCTTGAGTAGTCCCCGCCCGGAGATCCGAATGGGGGACTATTTTACCTCCGGAATATTTTACCCAAGAGGACGCCATCATCATGTAATCATACAGTAAAGCTGCATGCCCTCGGGAAAAATTACGGCTGTAGTTTCCCCTTGCTTTCAGCCGTTCGCAGTACCAGCACAGCAAGGCCGTTTTGGTTATTGTTACAAGGCCAGATCAGTCAATCATCCAGACTGTTGCCCTTGCAACTACTGAAAAGGCTGCTGCCCCTCTTCAGCAACCACACGTTTGTCTGGCCTCTCAACAGATACCCCTCCATTGTGGTTGCACCTACGGTACGGCTATCTGTATCGCTGAGGCACGCAAGCCTCCCCACCAACGGCAAGGTCCATGGTTCATGGGGGGGTCTGTGCCACTATGTCTCCCTATTGTTGTCTGTGACAGAGGTGTACATACCAGCTTTTAGATGAGTGATGATAATCTTGGGCTGATCAGCCTATGGCAGTTACCATTATTGAAAGAAGGTTGTATTATTGTAATGATTGTGATGGTATAATGATACTGCCACATGAAGTTCAGCTAAACAGTATGTGCTGCCCACGAGCCCTGCATGACTCACCCTCCAGTCCAGCTTCAAGACACCGACTGCCCGTGAGATCCACTGCTGTTCCTCTACACCCATTGTTGCTCCACAATGCCCACTGGTGCCACGAGCTCTGAGCTGTGAGAAGTGACATCTGCCAGGCACATGGGGCTCGAATTCGAAGAGGGAGCCCACCATGGTTCAGCCTCCTCCACCAAACCAAAATCCGCCGTCCCCACCATTAAGGAGCCCTTTACATATGCCTCTCCTTGATATGAGTAATGTGCATGTGTGAGGCTTTACTCGTCCATAAATTCAGAACCAGGAGGTTTGCCGAACTCACCACCCTGACAATCTAACAGAGTCCCAACAACTGAGGAGCAACCTTGCTATCGAACACTAACTGCCCCTTTTCAGCAATATTAGGGTTTCGGACTAACACTGTGTCCCCAGCCTTTCCAATGAACCGTTTAGCCCCTGACTAACAGATGGATAACCTGTGACAGGCAATTTTGGTATTATGTCTAGCCTGGCTCCAGTTGTGCTGTGTTACTGCTAGGGTGACTTGTTCTTGAAGCAAATCATTGATTGACTACAGGTTGACAAGAGGAAAATTGACTGGATGTGCTAACATAAGGGATACTGGAGCAGCCTCCAGGAACTTGGGTTGTGCAGTGTTAAAGATAAAATTGAGCCACGTTGTCTGAGCCTTGTTGTGAAAGATAAGCACAGCCTTCAACTTGCAGTTCACCTGGTCAGCAAAGTATGCTGGTAAAAGGATTTGTGGTCACATCTTTAATTCCATTGTCAAAGCAGAACCTCACAAATAGCTGGGAAACAGAAGCTATCAAGCATCCTCGGTGGCCTGGAAACAGAAAAAATTCATAACAAATGCTGGCCAGCTGCCAGGAATGTCATTTCTCTGCTCGGAATGTGTCAAAAAAACGAGAAAAGTCATCCATGATAACTAGTAGGTGCCTAATACACACACACACACGTGATGAAGTGGACCTATATAATCCATACAAAGTTAATCCATCAGGCATTCCTAACAGATAGGCTCTAAAAGCCACTTGAGGGAATTCAAGTTGGGCTCAGCTCCCTTACGGCTCTCACACTCCTCCACCAACCTCTGGACAGCCTTATTCAGGGAGGACCAGGTGACATGTTGAGTGATCTTGACCCCACCAACCTCCAGGCTTGCTTATACAGGGAGGACCAGGTGATGTGTCGTCTGATCTTGACAACAGTTTTATAAATGCCTAAGAGGGTATTATGGAAATAATGAGCCAAAACCTAACTAAGAGCTTGATTGTCAGTCTCTAAACAAAATTCCTGGTGTTCAAAATAAAATCTGAATTTCTTAAGGGCAAACATAACCGCCAAGGCTTCCCATTCATACATAGAATATTTCATCTCCGCAGGTGAAAGTTCCCAAGGTGCATTGCTATAGGGCATCAACATGCAACACCTCCCCTGCCATTCTGTTCCTGTAGGAGGACAGCTACCACTTTCTACTCCAGAAGAATTAGGTGTCTGTCTGCAAGAAGAACATGACCTCAAAATTTGGTATGTCTAATACTAGTGGGTTACTAAGCACCACCTTATTGGCTTCAGAAGATTCTGGATGACTTTCATCCCATGTGAAATTTCTTAAATCGTTAAGGCACCACACTAATTTAATAAAATTCGGCACAGACTTTCAAAAAAATTTGTCATGCCAGGTCTTGCATCTGAGTCTATTGCATAGATATGAGGCATGTACCAAGGGGTTGGGAACTGGGGCAGGCTAGAGATGGACAAGTATATTTCATATGTTGGGTGGGTGGTGGAATATCACTGTGGGAGGGATGGGGAGGATATTTGTCATTTCAGTTTTGACTGTCTCCCGACCTGTCCTAAAATATCCTCACTACTGTCTTCCCCAACCCTCCCATAATGATATCTTGTTGCCCACCAGTCCTAGACAATACTCTTATCCATTACTACTCCTCTCTTGCTCCTAGCCCCTTGCCTCAAGGCTTATATTCCTGCAACAGACCCAGAAGCCATATCTACTCCAGTCCTATCACTGGCATCTCCTATTTGATCAAAGACAGAGCCACCTGTGAAAACAGCCATACGATCTACCAAATAAGCGGTAACATCTGTGGCACATTCTATGTGGGCACGACCACTAACAAGCTATCTGTTTGCATGAAAAAGCTACTTTGTAAAAGGGGAGAAAGGGATAATGTGACCAATTTTAGACCTATTTCTATGCCAACAGTGTTTGCTTAAGTTATTGAAAAGGCTGTGTATGTAAGGATAATTGATCATTTTATTTCACATAATTTGCTATCGAATGTCCAGATCAGTTTTAGAAGTGGTTTAACAACTGAAAATGCTATATTCTCTTTTCTCTGTGAGGTACTGGATGGATTAAACAAATGGTTTCGAGCACTAGCCATCTTTTTTTAATCAATAATCAACTAAGGTGTTCAGTTGTGTTGATCACAAAATATTGATACAGAAGTTAGACCATTACAGAATACAGGTAGTAGCTCACAGCTGGTTCACTTCTTCCCCAACCCCTACCCTACTATCTCTCCCACTTCTCAACCTGTGCTGCCTCCTTCTACCTGTCGCTCACTTCAACAGTCACAGTCGGGCCTTAATAGCCACAGACAGTAGCCGTGTGTGTGTGTGTGTGAGTGTGTGTGTGTGTGTGTGTGTGTGTGTGTGTGTGTGTGTGTGTGTGTGTGTGTGAGAGAGAGAGAGAGAGAGAGAGGGAGAGAGAGAGAGAGAGAGAGAGAGTTCTACTTGTGAGGAAGGACTTTGTCGGAGATTGTGCATACTTCCAATGTCCTTTTCATTGTGCCGACCCACAACTCGATGACTCTTCTACGTTACGAGTAGAAATCTATCCTCTATATTATTGTTCTTACATCCTGGACCTTCCATTGATCAATCAATAATATTTGCAACTATACAAGCTCTCAGGTAATGTAGTTACCATCAACAAAAAGTTATATCAAATGAATATGTGAAGCAACTACCAGACCACATTAAATGAAACAACTCTACATATACACTTGACAGCACAGAAAGTTCCCCACCCCTCAGAATTCTAAGCCTTGTCATATGCATGATTTGACAACACAGGATGCAGACACTGTAAGATGTAGACATTGTCTTTCACTTGAGTTGTTAGAGTGTTGTACCACTCGTGGTCTAGTGGTAAATGTCATGCAATGTAGATGCAAAGTTGTATGCTCCAGTCTATTCATTCCTTTATTTTTTAACTGCAGTTTGACTGCCTGCTAAAAGTGTGAACCTGATGAAACCTCAAAGGTAATCTGCTTCACTTTCTAACCACACAGTAATAACAAAAGAGCCTTTGGCTGCATCAAGATCACAACAGTTTATGCTTAAACGTTTCCTCACCCTACATAACCACTGCAACCCAGCTGCTCACCACCAGGCATCTGACACTGGTTGTAGTCCGAACAGATGAATGTGGTGCATCTGCGTTTGGAGTAAATTTATGCTCTCACACTGATAAGCATGAAATTATTTATTAGCATAGTTGGATTTTCTGCAGTAAATAACTTTAGTAAACCAAGTGAACATGGAGCTACATAAAAGGTATGAGTGTATTTATCAACTGTCATTTTCTAATTTAAAATTCTAGTATTTGACTTGCAGTTATGAATTGGATTTTTCATAATTTGATCTTTTTAACATTGTTTATGCATTATAAACTATGTAGCACGAGGAAGATATCTAATATATGTGACATACTGTTTGCTGTGGGTTTAACAGAGGGATGAATGCACCTTGAAGCATTTGTGTGAAGTGTGGAACGATATTAGGAAAACCACATCAGAAAAGCATTTTCTTGTTTCTTTCATTCCGGCATGAATGAATTTCCACATTCATGAAGTTTCAATAATTGACATATGTGATGAACTGTTACCATTTAACTTTCGTGCAATATTTGCATTCAACTGCCAAAGTTAAGAAGTCAATAGCAGAAGTACGACATGCCACAATTAACAGCAACAAAAATCAAACTGGTGTCTATTACCGCGTTTTCGTTTCAGTGTCATCAGTTCACTCATAGAGCTTCCCTATGCCATAGCTATCAACATTGAGAAGATGCTGTTATAAAAGACATGGCAAATATGGAGGCTCCTTCACCTGTCAGTTAACCCCAAAATGAAAAATATGTCTGAAGTGTTAGACCCTTTCCTCTTGCATCTATTTCATAACACTTAAACAATATTCATAAGATTCAACTACACACAATCCAGTTCATAACTACACATCAAATATTGGAAGTTCAAATAAGAAAATGACAACTGATAAATATATTCACAATAACCTACACATGTGTAACTGCATGGTGTCCACCCCATTTATCAAAGTTATTTCATGCGGAGAATCAAACTACACAAAGAAACAATTTAAATGCGAGAGCAGCAAGGTGCCAAAAATACGTCGCAATGAGCTCAACTGGTCAGATGGTGGCTGGCATCAAGAGACCAGTAGCAGATAGCTGGTTGATGCTCTATGGAAAGAATACTCTCGACTATAATCTATTCCGATCTTGATGCAGCCATGAGCTCTTGCACAGAAGATTAGAAAGTGAAGCAAATTATCCCTGAGTTTCTATCAGACTGATACATTAACTACACAGTTGAAATGTGGTTAAAAAATAGAAGAATGAGAGGACTTAAACTCTCAACTATGCATCTACATTGCGCGACATTTACTACCAGATACAACACTGTAACTGCTCGAGTGGAAGACAACATTTCCTCCAGACACATACAAATACTATAGTGTTGCCAGATTGTGTAGACAGCCAGACTTAGAATTCTTAGAGGACAACTAATTTTTGTGCAGTCAAATGTAAACAATAGGTTTATCTAGGCTTGCCCAACTTATACAATACAGTATTACAGTATTATATTTACAGACTGCAAGAATGAAAGACGTAAGCAAGATATAGACAACATTTTAAAACCCCAATATGTCTGATAATGTTAGTAATCTTCCAAGGTGTTGAGATGCCTCAGATCACCAGTTATTTTGGCAACAGAGAATGTTGCTGTCTTCAGCTGATTTCTGTGGGATGGACTGTTACACAACTGAGTTCACTGGGTAAAAATTTAGTTGCCTATTGTGTTGAAACTAAATGAAACAGCACGCATCTGCAGGATATGTGGAACAAGGAATGGGAACCAACTGCTGACTGAAAACTACCTCAGTATGAAAGCCATCTTGAAATACAAACTGTGGTTGGTTAAGTATCCCATAATGAAGGAAAGAAAAAAAAGTTCTTGTCCTGGCAGAGAGTTGACAATGATATGAAGAAAAGTTTGTTTTAGTTATGCTGAATAAAATATGTGTGAACAGTTCTATGTTCTAGATTTGACCAATTTCTTTTTACATGGTGAGTTAATTGTGAGCACGTTTTACCATGCTTTCATACTATTGATTCACCTCAATAGGTAATTAATTCCCTGCCTTCAGTGTGGATGTACACTTACATTCAACCTCCAGTGTGAATATAAAATCAGCGAGAAAGTACGACATGGACAGGGACTGCTGATAGGTGCCACTGGGTGGCTGTGAGAGTCTGGTGGGGAGCACGATGAGATAGTCTGCGTTTTTGCAATAAACACTGTGTCCAGGTGGCATTGCGGTTAATGTTACTGCCTAGTAACCAGAAGATCATGGGTTTGAGTCCCTCTACAGCACACATTTTCACTCATCGCTGCTGACTCTGAGTAAAGTCTCGATGCAGCTAATATCATTAGTCCCTTCCCTTTCTCTGCCTTCCTCTCCCTCCAACTACAATTGCTGTCATAGCTGCGGATTCAGTGCGGTGTGTGTTCTTCCAGAAATGTCCAAAACAATAGACACCATGCTCATATAATAACTGAAAGTACTTCCTCAGGCTTCACTACTTCGGAAAAACAAGAAGAAGAAGAAAATGAACGTTATAGTTTTAGGTAATGCCTGCTGAAATGGTTATCAGGGGGGTGACACACAATCCCCATGTGTGACATTTTCTTTATTTTACACTGAGAGTACCATATTAAGTGGTGTTGGCCATTATGACATATTTTTTGTTTTAGGAGATTTCCTTCTGGCGGCACACAGTCCACCTGGTTTCACTTTGAATGATCTTCTGTTTATGTGGTTTGTTCTTCTTCAGTATTCTAGTGAGACAGTACTTAATCTTAACATCTACATTTGTCAAACCATTGGCCATACTTGCATAACCAGTTGATATTATCATTCACAGGCTCAGTAGTTGTAGCTGACAAGCTATGGAAGAAATACATTTGTGCAGATGCTTCAGCTGTTGATCTGCACCTCCCCCAACATGCTGTGGTTGTCCACAACAAAGTCTCCATAACTATTGTTGTCCTCCCCAACCACGCCATCTGCACAGCAGCTATGGTCTAGGTTATTTTGTGTGCACTGAGCAAGACTTCAGGAAGTATTGTAAGCTATTAGAACAAAGGTGACTGACTTGTTTATCCAATGAACCTTCAGTACCTTCAAAACCACCATAAGGGTGACTCTTCAATTTATGGACCAATTTCATACACTTTCCTGCTTAAGGAAGTACCAAGATCATTGTGAAATGTAGAAGAGACCATTCTCACCTAAGGGAAGAATGCAGTTTTCAACATGTGATTTGATCACATAGTGTAAATATTTGAACAAACTATCTGTTGAGGATATAAATCATACATAAGCTTCAGCATATACACATGTAAGACATAAGCATATCAATCTAGGCTCAATGTTTCAATGAGGAGTATTCAAAGGAACATTAATTGCTGTGTATCAAATGAAAAGTATACAAACAGCTTTAAGGTATCACAAACAATGCCTGAAATTTATTTAATCACCCTGTGAGATGCAGTAGTCTTCTTAAACTGTCAAAATGTAAGCTTTTGACAAAGCAAGCTGGGATCTTCTTACTTCCTCTTGTTTTGTTATCTGCCTCCTTAAATTCATTTTTTTTTAATTTTTGACCAATTACCATTAAAATATGTAAATGTAATCTGCAATTTCATAAAAGAGCAAGGTTGGCCCTCAGTTTTAAAGAATATAGCACCAGATCTAAATTTGTGCTCCGTTTTATGTGTGTAATTGATTTTCTAATTTATTTTGACAATTTATTGTTAATATTCTTTGTTATAGGATGAAATCAGTAATTGTTTTGTGGCTTAGATTCTATTGCTGACTTACAAACAAATATAAATTCTGTACTAATTATACACATTTGGAAAAAGAATCACTAGGATTCTTGAAGTATTTATTTGGCTCTATTTGAAAATATATTAACAAATCCAGCCCTTCATTAATTCCAAAGTAATTAACAGGTTTGTAAAAAGTATTGTTTCTATATCTATATCTGTTAATTTCATCATTTAAACAAATAATTCGGCTTAACCCCTGTGTAGAACAAACTGTTAAAAAGAACCAATTTTTCAATGTATTCAGTTAATTTAATGATTTATGTTTTAATTGTAACTTCTGCAACTTAAACACTGAACAATGTGTAGTTTCAGTGCCTATCACTGAGATGATGTATAAAGGCAAATTTTTGGTCCCGAGACAATCAGTCCACGGGCGATTTTCAGACGAGAAACCTGTGCTGGTTAGGTCAACAACAATGCATCAACGTAACTGTGAAATACGTGTAATAGGTCATGTGTTAAAACAATGACAGTGTTTATTCAATATGTAGCATATCATTCTGCAATAACTATGTGATCAGGTTTTTACTGCTCATAGGTGTTCAACAGTAAACTACGGTAGCAGTATGCTGATGTTTGTCTGAATACTACTAATGAGTTTCATCGAAAGTTAAACAATAGTGCACTGGCCATATTAACTGTGTTTATTGGCAGGTCGTGAACAGTGAAAGTAAAGAACTAGGAATGCAACTGTGCACCTGTTGGCTACATTATTTACAGTAGTCAGTGTTGAAATTCCACTCCCCATTTTTCAGTCAGTAACACAACGCAGTATGTTGACACCAAGGACCATCAACAAACAAATAAAGCAGGTGAACATCATGTATGGTTCCCTTCTGGGTGATGATTATCGTAATTGGGCACAATAAACTAGGACTCACGAACTATGAACACTATCTCAAGAACAGTTTACAATACAGTGATTATAACGAAGGAAGTGCAACAGCAAATCAGCGAATGGGTTTCATGGCCACAGTATGACAGCAGCCAATCAGCTAGTGGGTTCTATGGAAGCAGCCATTGAGTACAGGAGCAGCAAATCAGCACACACATAGACGCAGCTGTGCAGACGATGAATCGAGATGATGATTACTGCTGCTGCAACTGCAGCAGCAGCAGCCGCAGAAGACGAGTCAATAAGAATAAGGTAATTTCATAAAAAAGTCATTTTATATTAAATTATGCATAATGAGTGGCCTTAACGAACAAGACAGTGTGATGAGAGAGAAGGGACAATGGGGAACTGGTTCTGTAAATGACATGCACGTAACTTTGAATGATGGGGACGAAAGCCCTATTGTAGATGAAACGATAAAAGCGTCATGTATATTGTATGGTGATGGAAGTGAAATGGATGAAAACAGTACTGAAGTGGATGAAATCATTAAGGTTAAGGGGGAGTAGTGAAAGTCAGCGAGGGCAACAGGTTAGGGCAGACGAAAAATTGGAATGAGTGTTAAAAGAAATTATGAGTAGATTGTGTACAAAAGAAGACATTGTTAAGGTGGAAAAGAAATCTCATAGCATTAGAACTGACATGGTTAGCTTCAAGGATGAATTGGAGAAATAAATTAAAAAGGAGATTAAGGTAGTCAGCTCTAATCTTTCAGAATTAAATAAGAAGGTTGAAGCAGTAGCTAACGATTGTGATGAAAAGATAAGGAAAGAAGCACATAACACTAATGAGAAATTAACATTAATGAGTAGTAAATGTGTAGAAGACAGAAAGAAGCTTTGTGATGACTATAGTAGGAGGGTGCAGGTTTCCAAAAAACAGCGTAAAGATGAAATCAAAGCAGCCAGGAAATTTTGTGCTGAAAACAGAGTTAAACTTGAACCAAATCAATCAGATTAAAAATGATTTAGAAACAGAAGTGGAACCAAGTGTGCAGTAGTGGTAGAGGAAAAACTGGTAAAAGTAAATAATAATGTAGAGTCCAAATTGGCTGATATGGAAAAAAAGATGGAAGAAATACAAAATCTAAAGTATAGAATATGTAGTGTCCCAAACAGAACTTCATTTGTTAGTTGTAACAAATTTAATAGTTTTGAACCATATGTTCAAGTGCATCCATAGGATCTCATTAGATAATTTAATAATTTGCTTGAAACATGCAATCACAAGGAGAAAATGTCATTTGTGAAAGATTTTTTTAAAGGGGTAGCTCACGGGTGGGCAGCTCAGGTAGCTGATAGTTGTACTTCAGGCATAGTCCATAACAATACAGGCAGGGTAGGAAAAAATGTTACCTTCATAGTCTCAGATGTTATTGAATGTAGTTTATATTTCTGCTCCAAGATACAGCCCTCCAAAAATGACACTGTGCATACCATTTTGAAGATGTGACTTTTTGATAAAATTTTAAAATGCTGTATCTCTGGAACATCTCTAGATATTTTATTGATTTTTTTAATTGAAAGCTAATTGCTTCATGATTACAAAGAAATCCTCCATTTGGACTTATCTGACAAAGTTCTTTTACTATAGCATTCTGAACTTTTTTTATTTAATTTATGGATCTTTTTTTTTTTTCAGAAATTCCAATCTGTAAAATTTTGATTTTTTTCTGTTGATTAGTACCATATTATTTTACATTCCCTGAAAAGGGGAGCCTCCACTTTTCAGTTGAACAGGTTTCACAAACAATTGAAATTTTTGCCATACATAAAGCATGTTTTATTATCACATAACAGGCTCATAAAAATCAAAAACTACCCTTATTTAACAAAATTTTAGTAGTTTGAAAGATGAGTAAGAGACACATTTTTCAAGCATTTTAAATGATTCCAAAACATATGTGAAAGGTCCAAAGAGTAAAAAGTTTCAATTTATATAACTTATGTGTACTCTGTTTGTACCGAAATTAGCCAGTTAATGAACTAAAAATGTGTTCCAGTGCTTCAGTATCTTCCTTTAATATAGAGTGATGCCTTCCTGTTGAACCAATAGGAACTGGAGCACTTGAGAACATTGTGAACAGAAGGTGAGCACTGATGGCATTGTTGCTGTCCTTCAGCTGGACACTTACATCCAGCAACTGGTCCATGTGGTAGCATAAATTTCACTACAATTTCGTTTAACTCATAACTAGTGTCTATAAATCTCTGCAATCCCAGTCAACACACACATGCCACAAACATCCCCCTTCTCAGGTTGTGAACCTGAATATTATCCTACTGTTTCTGAGGTGTTGGTTGAATGAATGAAATGTCTTCTTTCTTGCTCTTTAAAGTGAGTCCAAAAATGTGTCTTCTGAATTTCTTTCACAGGAGTAATTTTTTTGGACCATTCTTCTTTTTTCTGCTCACGGAATTCTTCGATTTCCTCTTTGGACAAAAGAATGAGGGCTGCGGATGTGTAAGATTTCACAACTCTCATAAAATCCTAAGCATTCTGTATCGCAGCTATGTTTGGAATGTAAAGATTATGTTTTGGAGCATGCTGCTTCGTCAGGCCTCCTACAAAATCACATCTACATCTACATCTACATCTACATCTACATTTATACTCCGCAAGCCACCCAACGGTGTGTGGCGGAGGGCACTTCACGTGCCACTGTCATTACCTCCCTTTCCTGTTCCAGTCGCGTATGGTTCGCGGGAAGAACGACTGTCTGAAAGCCTCCGTGCGCGCTCTAATCTCTCTAATTTTACATTCGTGATCTCCTCAGGAGGTATAAGTAGGGGGAAGCAATATATTTGATACCTCATCCAAAAACGCACCCTCTCGAAACCTGGCGAGCAAGCTACACCGCGATGCAGAGCACCTCTCTTGCAGAGACTGCCACTTGAGTATATTAAACATCTCCGTAACGCTATCACGGTTACCAAATAACCCTGTGACGAAACGCGCCGCTCTTCTTTGGATCTTCTCTATCTCCTCCGTCAGACCGATCTGGTACGGATCCCACACTGATGAGCAATACTCAAGTATAGGTCGAACGAGTGTTTTGTAAGCCACCTCCTTTGCTGATGGACTACATTTTCTAAGCACTCTCCCAATGAATCTCAACCTGGTACCCGCCTTACCAACAATTAATTTTATATGATCATTCCACTTCAAATCGTTCTGCACGCATACTCCCAGATATTTTACAGAAGTAACTGCTACCAGTGTTTGTTCCGCTATCACATAATCATACAATAAAGGATCCTTCTTTCTATGTATTCGCAATACATTACATTTGTCTATGTTAACGGTCAGTTGCCACTCCCTGCACCAAGTGCCTATCCGCTGCAGATCTTCCTGCATTTCGCTACAATTTTCTAATGCTGCAACTTCTCTGTATACTACAGCATCATCCGCGAAAAGCCACATGGAACTTCCGACACTATCTACTAGGTCATTTATATATATTGTGAAAAGCAATGGTCCCATAACACTCCCCTGTGGCACGCCAGAGGTTACGTTAACGTCTGTAGACGTCTCTCCATTGATAACAACATGCTGTGTTCTGTTTGCTAAAAACTCTTCAATCCAGCCACACAGCTGGTCTGATATTCCGTAGGCTCTTACTTTGTTTATCAGGCGACAGTGCGGAACTGTATCGAACATCTTCTGGAAGTCAAGAAAAATAGCATCTACCTGGGAGCCTGTATCTAATATTTTCTGGGTCTCATGAACAAATAAAGCGAGTTGGGTCTTGCTTTTCTATCACAAGGCCCCTTCCTGTGACCAGTAGCACTGTGTACCCAATCAGTTGGCAATAGTGACTTACTCAATTCAAACAGCTGGTAACAATTTTTAAAATGATTAGGAGTACCATCAGAAATAATAACGATCTTGTCTGCCCCTGTTTGCAGATGAAGAATTTTCTGCACCACTAGCAAAGCATGTGCTGAGTCATGTCCTGTGTCATCACTTATAGCTGCAACACTTGTGGTCTTGTTTTGAAAATATGTCCCTCCTGTAAAAATTGAAATCTGGTCATTACACCAATGGTACCCTTGTTTTATGTTACAGACTACCAATGAGTTCACACGCCTAACAGAGGCGTCATATGTCATGTGCTCCAGTAAGTTCTTCAAAGTTACCACACAAAGTTCAAAATTCATGCTGTACACACATAAATAGACATCTCTAGGTGGGTTGGAACTACCCACTTAAGTCATAGTGCATAAAATTTTGATCTTCTGATATGTGAAGTTGTATTGTTGATCTTATAAATTGCAAAAGTTTCTTTAATACTGTAATTCATGTACCTCTACACTTTCACAACTTTTTTACCTTCACCTGTTAGTGTTATAGTGTATTTTTTGTTGGCACTCTGACAAAAAGAGTCCCATTTATCTTCCAGATAAAATGACTGCACTGTAAGAACCTGAGCTGCTTCTACAGGATGACAATAATAGGGATCTGGTCTTCCTCAGATTCCTTTTACAGACTTCACATTTCTTGATTTGTCTACCATGTACTTTGATACTGACGGAAAGTGGTTCAAATTTGTTTTCTTTGAAAATGTCTCTGGAATAATAGTTAAAACTTGTGCCTTTTCACTGTAGGATGCACAGTATACAACAGCTGAATTGATATTTGTGAAAAATTCCTGGCTAGAGGTGCAAGAGGGCTTTGATTCATTTTCTTCTGAATTTCTACTTTCGAGAGTATGGTCAGTTTTGCTGTAGTGTATTCGTCCATAGCTTTAGTAATTTTTCTGCACTTTCTTGATGCATAGAGCTGCTGATTCGACTTCACTGACCACGGTTTCTTAACAGGACAAACATCTACCTCTGTAGTTGACTGATTCAGGGTATTTAATTTCTCCTTTACTGATGCAAAATTTGCATCATCTGCACCATGGGAGGCTTCACATTGTTCTGATACTATCATTGTTGTTATTCTGTCAAAACATTTATAACACAAAAAGTCATCGCTGGTACATCTTTACTTTGAAACAGAGTCTTTAAATAAGAACACTTATTCCCAACATGAACAAAGTCTGCTTTTTCTGTTTGTCTTATATTTCACTCTTTTATGAATATCCAAATAGTCAGCACACTTCACTCTCCTGTGAGCCCAGTCAGAAGACATTTCAAACAGTCATTTTCAAAAAACACGCTGCAACAGCGTCAACTGGCAAATTCCTCAGGAAAACACATAACTCACTGGATGGCCTCAGATTTCTTAGAAGCCTCTTCAGTAAACAAATTAGCACTGAACAACTACAATACAGAAACCTGCAATGAACACCCACAACAAAGAAACTGACAAGAAACTACCACCAAGTGTAAGAAATATCTTCAACAATGAAAGTGAAAAGAAGTAAATGCAAAAAAGAAAGTGACAAAAAATAACTGCAACAAAGACAATAGAAATAAACATTGTAACAAAGAAATTAGTAAGAAACAACTTCAGTGGAGTCATATATTACCCATGAAAGTTGAAAAAAAAAGATTTTTTTAAAATAAAACCTGTCCAACTTAAAAGTGGAAGCTATCCTTTACAGAGAGTACTACATAGTACTAATCAACCAAAAAAATCTAACTTTTCTGGATTAGCATTTTTGAAAAAAAAAAAAAAAAATCCGAAAATTATTAAAAAAATAAAATTCAAAAGGCGACAATAAAAGAACTTTGGCAGATATGTCCAAATGGAGGATATCATTGTAATCATAAAGCAATTATCTTTTAAATTAAAAAAAAACTCTTAAAATATCAATAACAGTTACAGAGATAAAGCATTTCAAAAATTTTTCCTAAATTCGCAACTTCAAAATGGTGTTCGCAGTCTCATCTTCGGAGGCCTGTATCTCGGGGTAGGAATTTTTTTTGGAGAGAACAAAAAATTATGGGTTGTTTACTTACTCCTGAAGTTTAACAGATGCTAAATTCAATAACATCTGAGCCTATGAAGCGATACAGATCATGCCTTCATGGCACAGCTTTGAAAAACCAATTCTAGATGAATATTGGTCCAAAGAGAAGCAGCAGAGAATTTTGAGTGAATTTTGTGGAGGAGAGAGATTTGCCTCTAGGAAGGGTACTATGAAAGAATTCTGTCAGCTTTGGATAAAAAAAACTGAAATATTTGGACAAAGAGCTAGCTAGTGGGCTTAGAAACTAAGTTGCCTCAGAAAGTTAGAGAATTGCTCATACCTGCCCCTACAGGTAATATTAGTGATATCTGAGTCATATTGATAAAGTGGAGAGGGTGCAGCCCTCAGTGGAAGATCGTAGGAGGAATTTTGACGACAATAATCAATTAGGGAGAGAATTTCAGGTGAATAGGATGAACAGGACTAATTACAGTAGAAATTCAAGGAATGGTTGGGTGGAAGATAGCCAGAATGGACACAGAAATAGTAGGAGAAATTCAAGTAAAAGAAATGGAGCAGGTTCTGGATCAAACCATTTAAACTAGATAATGCTCCAGTTTTGGCTCGCACTAGAGCAGGTAGTGATGAAGAACCATGTGTATATAAATGTACTGTAATCACAGGTAAGGGTAATGTAAATGATAGTAGTAAGATGAGTGTAATTTCTAATTCTAGTGAGATGTTGAATGATGGTGTGGGTAGCAATGTTTATCCCATAAAAGTAGAGGAGGAATGTACTATAATAAAATCAAGTGATGAAACACAGTGTGTTGCTATTGCCCAGGATGTCCAAAGTGTCCAGACAGATGGTAAATTTTTAAGAGAACATAAGGAATTCAGGTGTATTGCTTTATGGTCTAATACTGGAAACAATAATCAACTAATAAGCCAAGTATTTGACGACAATCAAAGTGACAGCGGGTCTGATTCTGACAGTAGCTGTAATGATGATAGCAGTGACGAATTCAGTAGTGACGAGGATGAGGTATTTAAATTTATAATTGATAATGATGACAATGTGTTACATAAAGAAACAATAAAGGAAGATAATGTTAGGTGTAATGAAGAGTTGGAGTTTGAGAGTGATAATGAGGAAGAGAACCATGCTATTTGTCATTTGACTGTGTCTGGTAATTAATTTGGTAATCTGGATTATAGTCTTTCCAGGCAAAGGATTAATGAGGATTTGTTGTATGAAGAAGATCAAATGGTTAGTAAAAAGGAAGTGTGGCACCCTGTAACAAAAGCAAGTGGTGGTAAGTGTTTACTGGACAATGGTAGCGATTTGAAAGGCATCTCACAGGCATTTTTTGAAGCTATTAAGAACACAGAGGGTATAGTGGTGATGCATGTTTCTGGAATAAGAATTATTGGTGCTACTGGTAAGCTACCAAAGTGTGCTAAACAAGAGGTATTATTAACTGTGAAATATGTGTAATAGGTCATATGTTAAAACAATGACAGTGTTTATTCAATATGTAGCATATTATTCTGCAATAACTGTGTGACCAGTTTTCTACTGCTAATAGATGTTCGACAGTAAACTATGGTAGCAGTACGCTGATGTTTGCCTGAGAACTATTAACAAGGCTTATCCAAAGTTAAACAACAGCGCACTGACCATATTAACTGGGAACGCAACTGTGCACCTGTCGGCTACATTATTTACAGTAGTCAGTGTTGAAATTCCACCGCCCATTTTTCAGCTAGTCTCACAACACAGTACGTCAACACTGAGGACCATCAGTGAAGAAATAAAGTAGGCAAACGTCGCAAGCTTACACATTCATTTCCAGCTGGTACAAACCCATTCAAAAAAATATGCTTGTTCTTCACTTCACTAGATTAGATTGCCTTAGATACACTGTTCAATGTATAGATCAATAGTGAGGAGGTCCTAATGGATGTAAAGTATGTCAGAACACAAAGAAACAAGGAAAAACAATTTTCAAACCAGCCCATGATTGATTAGAAATTCACTTAGAATACCACTCAAAAAGTACCATCACGCTTTGTAGCCTACTGGATCCCTTTAATAGAGCCTGCCCTTTATGTACCAGCTGTTTGTTATTATCAGTACTAGTTATATATATGTGTGTGAAATGTGTTCCAGAACAACTGGGATATACTAATAAAATCTTCTAGGTTTCCAGAGCAGGACAAACAAGAGTTTAAACTCAAGTTTTCAAAGATAATCACCATCTTCTTCATCTGGAGATGTGCCCATATGACATCTAAAGCATTCAGTGTGAGCGTAGGCCATGTTACACGGAGCAGACACAATGTCGTATTCAGCAGTACTGCCTGGAGCACATCAGCTCTGGGGCAGAGAGACAAATTGGCAGTCACTGAGCACAGTTTGGAAGAAAGCTGCATGTTGTATTCTGAATTAGCAAGAGTGCTTTGTAATGCAATGTAGTTTGGGACAGCATGATAAAGGAATCCATCAAATTTAGGGCTAATAACGGCCTCAGAAACAGAGATGGTGGCTATTAACAAAGTTCTGCTTTGGACCAGTTACTGGCCATGACACAATGTGAGCAGTCAGAGCTGAGAGATATCTGTACAATGTGCTAGTTGGTATGTGACCGAACATGCTGGGATTCAAGTACACTCCCTCATCTGCTCCAATCTGTGCTGGGTCAAGGGCAAGGACAACTCAACTTGCTGCAGTACCTGTATAAGATCAAGCAAGATGACATTTCAACACTTTACCATAAGACGATGGTAGCGACACTCATCGAACTGTCGCATCTGGAAACCAGAGAACTTTATATTAGTTCAACACACAAGAAAGATGACGATACATGTTGGCACCGATGACATTTATTTGGTTTTACTATTTTGTCATGTATTTGGTATAATATGTGGTTCTTTAATACAGGACTTTTGGACTCTAGTCTTTGATGCCATTACTGCTATGTATTGTAATTTGAAATTTAGTTAAAAATATCTATTATTATTTTATTTGGCAAAATAAGTGCCCAAAACATGTACCTTCATTCTAAAACAATATTCTTCTTAACCCATTTTCTGACAAAGCTTCAAACATTGGACAGAATACAGTGCGTAAAGTCCCACCCATAAAATGCAAATGTTATTCTTAACATACTTTAATTTTACCAGCTGAATCCTACACGCAAACTAGGTTGCTTACACAGTGTTCTCTTGTACAACTTAATGATGTTCGGTGTTACGGGTGGGACAATTCATATTGAAATTAAAATTAATTAATTTTGAAACAATACTCATATCAAATGAACTTCTAATGCACAAATATACTTCTTTTTGACTTGGTTTTTAAGAATCTGTCTTGTGCTCTCAAGAATGGCCCACTGGACTACAAACGGGGTTGCAATAATACACTGTTCTAGTGTTTTGTTCACCAGAGAAAAGGAAATAACGGATGGTCAAATTTGTGTGTTCTACAATGAATGTTTTGTAAAGGCCTAATTACAGTATAAAATATGTACTTTCAGCTTTAATTTGCCCAGTTTTGAAACTTATATTTCAATAAATATATTTTCAATGAAGTGTCCCTGTTTTTCTGGACCTGTTCAGCAGTCTTTCAACTTCAGCAGCTGACCCTTGTCTGCTTACAGCTGTAAAACCTTGTTCAAAGTTGTAGGTTTTCATAAAGAGTGTATATGCTCAAATGCAGCATTAATGAGTAAATAGAAAGTAAAATGAGAGAAAACAGCTTTTAAGCCACAAAAATACAAGTGTAGTTATGTACAATCAACTTCAAGCAATAAGCAGCAATAAAACAAATGAAAATCCAGAGAGACAGAACTTTAAACACACTGTATGACTGGAATAATGTCTTTGCACTTCAGACTAAATAAATTGCAAATGCCGTCTCATTTAGATTCTGAACAAGTATATTGCCTTCCTGATGCTATTGATGGTGCTTTTGATTTTAAATATGTGATGATCCGGAATTCATTAAGTACCTTAGGTAGATGGACAATGGAAGGAAAAGACATAGCCAGTGGGATGCAAAAAGCTGATAAGTGCTGGAATTTCACGTTTGAGCATAAAAATGTGTATGAAAAGTAATAACTGTGAGCAATTTTTTTTTTCAGTCATAAGCAGGCAAGAGTAAAAAATTAAACTACAGTGCCTCTCAAGTTGAAAGGCTTCTCTTTTTAGATACAGAAAGATTATAAAGATTAAAGAACATACAGTTGAGATACAGACTCCAAAAACTACACAAATTTGGCACCCAAAACATTTACACCAAATTGGTAGGAGCATATAACTTGACAGAAAAGGCCCAAGGCTATCAAACAAAAAGCACAAGAAGACAGCACAGTCGTCGGCCAAATCTGTTGATTAAATTGTGAATTGTGACTGGTTGAAGATGGGCTCTCAAAGTCACACAATGAATTTTCTGTCATTTTTGTAGTCTTACGGCTCTTACAGTTTGTATTTAAAAATGTCAACGATAATATCTTCTAATTCAGCACAAAAAGTTGTTTAAGTGCACATAAGCAAGGGCTTGTAAACTGAAAGTACCTTTCACAAAAGTTATCCAAAGTTCACACTTTGGCACGTGTGTAGGTGGTGCAAACTCGGGAACCCTATTCACGAGAGGCTGTAGAAATGAACCAAAGGAGATATGGAGCTGAATATTAGTACATATCCATTCAAGACATTGTGGAACCTTCTGATAAAATTTCATTACATTCACAAATGGTCCAGCAGTGTTTCCACTTTAGGAAGGTGAGTAGGTCTTTAACAAGCTCAGAATGACTGAATTTGTGAATATGGCAAAAGATAAGCCCCTTTGAAATGAGGCTTTTGGAGGAGAGGTTCACTACTATGTTACAGGACTGTTTAGGTGCTGGGTTCGGTAGGATGGTGGGCGGGAGCTTGTGAGAGTGTAGCATATGTAGTTCTGCAAGATGGGGTCAGGCATCTATTAACTGATGTAAAGGAGGTTTGACAGAGGTTTTTGTAGTGGTGCTGGATTGTGGTAGTCCAATATAAGTGTACAAAGTGAATAGACTTTACAGTTTTTAAGGTGGCACTGTGCATGCTGCTCTTGTTCCTGCAGTACGTGGGTTTCAAATTTGGCAATGTGATGTGGTAATTGGTACAGCAGAGTGGAAATATTTTACAGGCAGTGATGAGGTAGTGACAAAATGTTTAGGACTCAGTTATATATTGTGTAGGGCTGAGTTGGTGAGGGCTGTGGAATGACAGAATTATAACATAGAATTACTGTGGAAAGCTGTTTGGGAGCAATTCCACAAACTAAGCAGCAACACAGAAACAAGTTATGTGGGAGTGGGTTCAGTATAGGGGTAGGGAAACTTTTCTCTATTTACACAGATGGAAGGAACTAAAATCGATTGTGGAGAAAAAAAAATAGTAACAGAGCATTAAAACATATGGGAATATTCTGAAAACTTGAAAAAGACAAAACCAGATTAAGTATAGCGAAGGAAGGATAAAGCTACATGAAGCACAGTAGTAAGACATCAAGATGTAAATAAGACCAATAAGAAAACTGGATGAGATTAAGATGAAGACAGGAATAGAAATAAATAATAATACAATAACAGTGTGAAATGCATGTTGGTATGTAGGTATGAGTGAAGCAGGCAGCAGTTGTAAATGGGTTGGGCATGGTCAGTACCTTGCCTTTTTGTTATGATGCACTGTAAAGCCTGTCACACAGCTTAAAAGGTAAGAAGACACAGTGCTGCCAATGTACTACCAATTCACACGGGTCCATACTGTACCCTATAGCAAACAAAAAGTGAGATACCAACTGACCTGAATTAGGAGTTAACATAAGACTAATTTCAATTAAAATCAGTGACTTAACAGAAAGGTTCATTTTCTTCTACCATAAAACAAAGAATGAAAATAGTCATCTACAAGCATCACGGCAGTAAAAATATTCCTCAGGATGGATGTATTTATGTGTGACATAATGTGGAATTCACAAACTGATTTAGTAACTGATTTGAAGTTTTATTTTTCCCAGAGCATTTTAATGCACTGGAGGCCACTGATGCCAATAATTTTTGGACTGGTTGCATACCAGTCTCTGCCCACCAGGTCTGTTGGGTGCTATGAAGGTCCCAACTGTTGCTGTGGCAGAACACTGACATTTCCTTGAAAGTGAAGGTTTCATTCTTATTTTTGCCCTCGCTAGTTTCAACACTATCTGATTTTTAACAATTAAAATCTTAATTTCAATATAAGATTAATAAAAGCCAGTTGTCATGTCATTTGCTTTTTTCATTTATTATTAATACAACAACATACCAGTCATCGTACAGAGCAATAAGTTAAGTCTTCATGAATTTCCTTCTTTTCCTTGTAGTACATTTACTAAATTTAGCATATGCTGCTCTATTTAATAGGTTTAATTTCACATTTTTGTAAGAAAAAATATCCTTCAGCTTGTCGTGCAGAATTGCTCACTGAACAGCTAGCTAATTAATGCATCAATACCCATTTGTGACACATCAGGAGGGTAACAAGTTGTGTACCTGGGATTCTATCTGCTTTTATAGTTTGCTTCTCAGTTGGTCTTACTAGGATGATTAAGGTGTGTGCATCCTGTATGTGGATGCACGAGGAGTTGGCTGTGGTCCGCGAACAGCTTGAGGCGCTCCTGGCTACAATCGGTCACCTTCAGACTGCTGCCTCAGGGTACAGTAGTAGTGGAGAATCTGGCGTGTTGTATGGGACACCTCAGGTGTCACTTGTTCTGCCCATGGGCTCTGCTAACCAGGCACCTCCTAGTGTACATGATGCAGTGGATTCACCCTCACCGCAGGGTGAGTATAGGGAGGTAATGCATTTGCATCAATCAAGGCGGAGAGCCAATGAGGAGACCGGTCACTTGGCCTCACCCATTCGCCCTTTAAGTAAATATGTGGCTGCTGCTTCAGTAGGATATGGGCAGGCCCACAGGAGGAGGGGTTTACTAGTTATTGGGAACTCCAAAATTAGGTGCGTTGTGGAGCCCCTTAGACAGACACTGTTCAGGGCTGGAAAGAAAGACAATGTGCATTCGGTAGTGTCTCGGTGAGCCTCATCCAAGATGTGGAGGCAGCTCTGCCTGCAGCTATCGAGCATGCAGGGTGCAGTAGTCTGCAAGTTGTGGCTCACATTGGCACCAACGATTTCTGTCGCCATACTCAGTTCATACAGGTGGCCGGGGGAGGGGGGGGGGGGGGAGGAGGAGGAGGAGGAGGAGGAGGAAGAAGTGGTGGTGGTGAAGACTGCTAGCCTTGGTGTGGGGTGCAGGCAGAGCTCGCAATTTGCAGCATTGTTCCCAGGGGTGATTGGGTCCTTTGGTTTGGAGCTGAGTGGAGGGTCTCAACCAAAGGCTTCGTTGATTCTGTGATTGTCTTGACTGCAGATTTCTAGACTTGCATTATCTGGTGGGGATTTGGGGATTTGTAAGGCTCCCTTTGTCAGGTCAGGGGGTGGTCTACATGAAGGAAGCAGCTACTCAGGTAGCAGATTGCTTATGAAGTGCACATGAGTTTTTTTTTGACTAGACAGTAGTTTGAAGTACTCTGAAGAACACTCCCCAGTCAATACGCAGCAAAGGATGTCAGACCACTTTAGGTCTAAAGAAACTTTGAATGTCAAAATTTTATCAGTAAACCGTCAAAGAATTCATAACAAAATTTCTTGAATTTCCTGCCCTACAGGAAAGCTCTCATGCTCAAAGTAATCTTGAGACCAACAGCTCACTGCAACCTAAAGTGGACAGATCTGAGAGATTTAGAAAGTCAGGGAACATATGTCATAAAGACAGATTAGACTCCAAGGCAGGGGGAGTGTTCACTGCAGCTGACAAAAATATTACCTCTATTGAGGTTGAAGTGGAATGCGACAGTGAAGTTATCTGGTCCCGTATAACAGACGGATGTTTTTAGTAGCGACCCTATTCCACTGTGACAGTTCTTAAAACTTCAAAGAAAGACCACAGTCAGTTGCGCATAAATTCCCAGACCATGCAATACTAGTTGGAGGTGACTTTCACCTATTGAGTATAGACTGGTATATCTATGGATTCATTGCTGAGGATACTGACAGACAGATGGCCAAAATAATTTTGAAAACATTTTCTGAAAACTCTTTTGAGCAGTTAGCTTGGTAGCCCATACGCAATGGAAATATTTTAGATCTTGTAGCTACAAACATGCCAGATCTTACTGACAATATCAGTATAGAAATGGGGATTAGCAATCATAACTAGCAATTAACCATGGTTATGAAAGATATTACATCAAGTAAGAAGGCTAGGAGAGTGTTTCTTGTAGATAAGAGTAGATAAGCAGTTGTTAGCATCTCACTTAGCCAGTGAATTAACGTCACTTAGTTCCAGTAAGATGCAAGTAGAGGAGTTACAGGTAAAGTTTAAACAGATTGTAAATCATGGTCTGGAGAGTTATGCACCTTGTAAGTGGATAAAGGATGGAAAAGCCTCTCCATGGTTTAATAATGAAATTTGGAAGATGCTGTGGAAGCAGAGGTTATTGCACCCTCATTTCAAAAGAGACCACAAAAATGACAACAACAAAAGGTTAATAGAGATTCGTATGTTTGCGAAAAGATCTATGCGCAAAGCATACAACAACTACCACTGTGATACCTTAGCAAAAGATCTTGCAGAGAACCTGAGAAAATTCTGCTCCTATGTAAAATCCCTAAGTGCGTCTTACACTTCTGCTCAGTCCCTTGTTGAACAGTCAGGTGTGGCAGCTGAAGACAGCAAAATGAAAGCTGAAGTTTTAAATTTCATATCCAAGAAATCATTCACGCAGCAAAATCATACAAATATACAGTCATATGACCATCGGACAGGCTCCTGGCGCAGAGAAACAACTGAAAGATTTAAAAGCAAATAAGGCACTAGGTCCGGATGTACTCCCAATTTGGTTTTACAAAGAATACTCCACAGCATTATCCCTTATTTAGCTTGCATTTATTGTGAATCTCTCGTCCAGCACAAAGTCCCAAGTGGCAGAAGGGTAAAGGAACACGCCTGCAAAATTACAGACAAATATCAGTAACTTCAGTTTGTTGCAGAATCCTTGAACATATTCCCAGTCTGAATATAATAAATTTTCTTGAGACTGAGAAGATTATGTCCACAAATCAGCTTGAGAGAGCATTGCTCGTGTGAAACTCAGATCAACCTTTTCTCACATGATATACTGTGAACCACATATGAAGGGCAACAGGCAGAGTCCATAGATTTCTGGAACACATTTGACACGGTGCCCCAGTGCAGGCTCTGAATGAAGGTACAAGCATATGGAATAAGTTCACAGATATGTGAATCGCTCGAAGACTTCTTAAGTAATAGAACCCAGTATCAGGGACAATGGTATCATTACGAGTGCTCCAGGTACGTGTGATACGATCACTGTTGTTCTCTATATACAGATAAATGATTTAGAGGACAGGATAGGCAGCAATCTGGGGTTGTTTGCTGATGATGCTGTGCTGCATGGCACTGTACTAATTAAAAGCTATCAACTGAAAACTTCACTATTATACGAGATAGGAAATTTAGAATGAGCTGAGCGGAATAATCTGAAGCAGTGACACCACCCACCGGAAAGCATTCCATTATCTGTGAGAAGATATTTTGATTCACTGGAAAATAATTCAATTAAAATATATACACACTTAAAGTTTGGAACCAGGCACACTATTTTCTTTTGTGTCATAATATCTGTTTACTTCTGAAGTTCACCTGTGTATTATCATAGACATTATTTTTGTGGACTGCATGGCATCCTTTATTAATATGTAAAGTAATTAATTAAAAACTTAATAAAATTAACATAAGGCATATACATTTAAATATGACTGTCTAACTTTTAGCTGGCGTGTTCCTAACATGGATGAATAAAGTGGTTGCATGAATTTTTGTAATGTAATAATCCACAACATATTTCATAAACCCAATTTCGTTCTGAGTATACAGCCCATCCAAAGTGGTAAAACTTAACCTAGTCATTTTCAAATAATTACAAGATTCCGAATGCAGCAAAAATCTTTACACCACCCTTTATAAGACCAATCCTACCCAAAGTAGTCAGTCAGTGGCAATCTCTCACATGATTAACCTATCTGCATTCATATTATCAAAAGTCAGTCCACCTAACATCTTCATTAACATCTTTCTTTTCTTTTTCTACAGTCTTTGCAGTGACATGCATTACCTTTAACTTTTTGGAAACATTCAGTAGGCAGCATATGGGTTGTGTAATTGTGTCAATATTATGAAAGACAGTGTACATGGGTTACATTCCTGGAAACTGGATGTATCAAACTGTAAGCACCAGGAATACAGTGGTTAAGTTAATATGTCACTCTTCATCTGATGAAATGCTCTGTGTTTACATCAACACTGTCACACTACTGTTTCGGACTGTGTGTTATTTTTACCGGTAATACACATTTATCAAAGATCTGAGAGCGGTCATCAATTTGACTTCAAGGAATAGATACTCAAGATCAATTATAGTATTTATTTTGGCATACATTACAGGACAACTTTCCACAGAACTGGTGTTCACTAATAGTGCGATCTTCTGTCAATGAGAGAGCAAATGCACAATACAAAGTTGCAGCTAAGCAATGTCCACGGATGGTTGTCACAGCAACTGGAAACTGTGTCACAAACAAAATTTAGTTTCTGTGTCATTATCAAAAAATAGGAAATGAAAGTCTCTAGCCATTTGTGAGTAGATGGCTTCAAGCAATTCTTTTTGTGCTACACAGTTCTGTTTCTTTTCTTTCTAATCAGATTTTTTCAAGATTCTAAATAATACATGATCACAATAGTATCTTTGTAGTATTTCCTTTCAATTCAGCACATTAAGGTCATAAAAGCATTTTTCTTTGTGGTAGCATACACACAGTGAGCAATATGTGGAAATGTAACATAAGAATGATAAGGACAGGACATGAACAACTGACTTTTGCCTTTGTTGATCTATATTGTTAACTGTTCACAAACTGTGCTCTGAGTTGTTGCTTCAGATCATGATACGTGTTTGTATTACATCCGAACATTCTATCATATAATTATCATTAATTATTTTGATAAAAACTTTAATTTTTTTATCACTTACCTGCAGCAGTAAAGGTTCACTATTCACTGTCAACATTTTTAGTTGTTGGTATTAATGTACGGGGACTATAAACAGAAAGCAGGAATGACATGACAGCTAGCTTATATTCATCTTACATTTAAAATAACATTTTAATTGTTATGTCTACCACAGTTTTGAAACTCGTAGAGGTGACAAAAAGAATGAAATCTTCAACTCTCAAGAAAATGATCAGTGTTACGCCCACCAACCAGTAGTCACTTTCCTGGCACCTGGCAGGGCCGATGGGTGAACACTGTCGCACAGCCGGTACGAGAATGGTTGGCCTCAGTGGCATCTAGTACTTCGTAATAAAGGGTGTAAAACAGGATCACACTAGTTCAGCCCGTCAACACAGAAACGCTGTTATTACTAGACCAAATGGTTAGTGGTTTTTGTTTTACTTAAATGTTTGACAGTTGGAAACAATAGGAAAAATTATATGGATCTTAGTGCAGCTAGAAAGACTACCTTAATACACAACTTATTTCTCATATAGACATAAAATCATGTTAATACTGAGAAACAAATATGCTTTCAGTTTTTGTCTTATCCTTGTCTGGGGATGCAATTTTCAGCTCCTTAGTGACTCACTGAACATCCCTCAGAAAAGTCTAATACATTCGAACTGTGGCATCTCAACTCTTGTTTGTATTATCTCCATTCACTAATACTACTTTGACATGCGTGTAGAAATGCAAGTGTCAGTTGTGAAAAGCTTAAAATGCTGTAGGAGGGACAAATAAAATTGCAGATCAGTTACTAAATCCATTTACAACTCCACATCATGTCATACAAAAATGTGCACATCAGGAGCAATGTTTTTACTGGCTGTGATTCTTGTGAATTGCTCTTTTCCTTCCTTGTTTTATGGTGCAGACATATAGTTGTAAACATATAGTACATTGACAGTACTGTCTCTCCTTTCCTGTTATGCTGTGTGACACTTTACAGTTCAGCATATCAAAAGGCAAGGGATCTTGCAACTTATGCCACTGAATATGTGAGACTATATGTCTGGTGCAGGCAGGAGCAGGAAAATACAATGATGGTGAAGAGAAGTGGTGAGATTAGTTTGAAGATACAGAAATAAACATATCAGTCTTAGCATGCGGAGATGATAGTTGTGTGTGTGTGTGTGTGTGTGTGTGTGTGTGTGTGTGTGTGTGTGGGCACGCGCGTGCGTTCCCTGTCACATATCTCTTTTGTGTATCTGGAGGTGGACTCTTTCAAAAAATTTAATTTAGTATTACATAAACGTCAATCAAAAATAAATATAAAATTAGACTTTATTACAAATCATATGACACTGTTCCCTGATTACATTAACATTGCATTGGATTTCTCAAATTTAAAGAATTTTTCTATGAATTATATAACA
This sequence comes from Schistocerca piceifrons, assembly GCF_021461385.2. Taxonomy (NCBI): domain Eukaryota; kingdom Metazoa; phylum Arthropoda; class Insecta; order Orthoptera; family Acrididae; genus Schistocerca; species Schistocerca piceifrons. The sequence goes on along the minus strand of NC_060139.1, from coordinate 1,122,676,955 downwards.
TAGAATGCATTATTAATCATGTACAAACAAAACCAGAAAGACATAACTTGAACAAATCAGACTATATTCCAAATTTTTCTGCCTTAAAAATTAAGTAAGACAATAATATGATTATTACACAAAATTTTCTTCTTCTTACTTTCAAATAACGTGTTATTATCTCTTAGGAATCTTTATTACTTCCAAGCAAGTTAAAAGATTTCAGTGCTAGTTCTATTTCACACATTTCTGTACTACAGAAAAATTCATCAGATCATAATGTGGGTCTCATTTTCTTCTTATATTATGGTTGTGGTACATTTGATTGTGAGAAAGTTATGATTGAAGAGAGAGAATGTTTGGTTGTGGTCAATGTCCCCACTTTCTTAAAAAGGCTAAGACAGAAGATTACTCGGGTGACGAGACACATGTAACTCTTTAATAATCTCATTTTGGGTGTAGACATTTTTCATTGCCCATTAACTGCCTTAGAAAACATTCACAAATCCACAAGTAAATGAAAATATTTCTTTCATATTAGGAATTATTCTGATGGCAAGTGTCTCAGAGCACATACTTTTAATTTTCTAAATTAGGAGCATGTGCAACTCCCAATTTTGCTACAATCAACACAACACGTCACTATTATCCACCTATACTATACAGCTTGATAATGGCATCCCCTTGGGGATAATATTCTGGAGGAGAAATGCTTTTCCTTTTGGATTTCCCAGTTGGTGAATACTGAGGAGGAGGTCACCAGAAAAACATTTCAATTTTGTAATGGAGGGAAGTTCAAGAGGAGGGAGCAGGGGTAACATTATAAAGGGAGAACAATTTTTGACAACAGCACGCAGAGCCAAATGGGTGCAGATTGCAGCAGTTATATGAAAACAAAAAGATCTGTACAGAAAAGACAAACAAGAAGAGGTGCACCAAATAAGTCTTGGCCTTCAAAGTAACCATTGTTAGCTACAACACACTTCTGACATCAGTTGTAAAGCTGTTGGAAACTGCCAACAAATTTTCTTGTGCAATCGCTCAAAGCACTGTGGTCACACACCGTTGCATATCTGTGGCATAGCAGGTGATGAGGCCTGGTACTGCCAATAAGATCCTGAGACCGAGTGACAGTCCGTGGCACAACGTTTGTTGTCTTCCCCACCTCCCAAAAAGAGTCTTCTGTCAAAATCCAAGATTAAAGGATGTTGATTGCTTTATTCAAAAGCAAAGTCTTGATCTATCGTGAATTTCTATCTGAGGGAGGTGAGGGAAATGTCTGTCGCTCAGTCTCAGAATCGTACAGGTAGCACCCGGTCTCACCTCCTGTAATGATGCGATAAATCCAACAACGCATGACCACGTTACTTAAAACTATTCCACAAGAAGTGTTTATGAACAGTTTTCAATAGCTTTACAATTAGTGTCACAAATGTGTTGTAGCTAATGGTGATTACTTTGTAACTCTCATTTTCTTTATTTTCTGAGACCATTCATCGAACTTTTTGGATGTACCTTGTATATTTCGGAGTATAATAGCACACTGTAATGCATAATGGTGATAGGTTTTCATTATCATGTTCTTGTGTTTAAAAAGATGGTTTATGCCACCTTACCTTATGTAAACTGCCTTTCAAAAGAGCTGCCCTGTCTTTCATTTTCTTGTACTTCTCAACAAATCCTTCAATCTGCCACTAGAACAAAACAAGAAAGAAAATTGTTGTGAACAAAACCACAGGAATTTGTCCAAGTATTCTATCTATAGTAAAATTAACTTGAGGAAGCTGCTTGGTCCAAAACTACTTGTAACCACCTGTCAAAAGCCCAAATAGCCATCTTTCACAGTGAGGACATGCATGGAGAGTGTCAGTGAGGTTCCAGAAGGTACCAACAGGGATGTGGACCCACTCCACATCCACTATCGTGGCCAAGTGTGCTATGTTTCACAGCCGAGGGCCAAAGATTCGTGGCAAAAACAGTATCAAAGTAGTCACCGCATATTCTCAACCGGGTTTTGAATTCAGCCTTAGGGTAGAGGAGGGGGCAGGGAGCGGGTAGGGGGAGGCAGGGGAGCATGAGCACAGTGAACTCCCTCTGGTGCTCGTGGTACCACACACTTACACTACGAAGTGTGTGACATACTCCATTGTTCTGCTGGTAGACGCTATCTTGCCAAGGGAAAATAAATTGCACGTATGAGTGGATGTGGTCCCCAAGGATTGATGCTTACTTGTGTTGAACCACTGTGCTTTCCAGAATGATGAAATCACCCAGGGGAGACCACAAAAATATTCGCAACACCTTAAACCCCCTCCACCGGCCTGAACCCTTCAACAATTGTTGCAGTGCCATACATGCCAAAAGCCGTCAGTCTGATGGAGCATAAAACACGATTCATTTGAAAAGGCCATCTTCTGCCACTCAGTGGCATGCAAATTCTTGCCTTTCTCGATGATGGACAGCAGCCAGAATACGTGCATGAACCAAACCATTGTTGCAGAGGCCCATATGCATCAACATTTGTTGAACGGTCATTGAGGAGACACGGTTGGTAGCCCCTTGGTTCATCTACATCTACATCTACATCTATACTCCGCGAGCCACCTTACGGTGTGTGGCGGAGGGTACTTATTGTACCACTATCTGATCCCCCCTTCCCTGTTCCATTCACGAATTGTGCGTGGGAAGAACGACTGCTTGTAAGTCTCCGTATTTGCTCTAATTTCTCGGATCTTTTCGTTGTGATCATTACGCGAGATATATGTGGGCGGTAGTAATATGTTGCCCATCTCTTCCCGGAATGTGCTCTCTCGTAATTTCGATAATAAACCTCTCCGTATTGCGTAACGCCTTTCTTGAAGTGTCCGCCACTGGAGCTTGTTCAGCATCTCCGTAACGCTCTCGCGCTGACTAAATGTCCCCATGACGAATCGCGCTGCTTTTCGCTGGATCATGTCTATCTCTTCTATTAATCCAACCTGGTAAGGGTCCCATACTGATGAGCAATACTCAAGAATCGGACGAACAAGCGTTTTGTAAGCTACTTCTTTCGTCGATGAGTCACATTTTCTTAGAATTCTTCCTATGAATCTCAACCTGGCGCCTGCTTTTCCCACTATTTGTTTTATGTGATCGTTCCACTTCAGATCGCTCCGGATAGTAACTCCTAAGTATTTTACGGTCGTTACCGCTTCCAATGATTTACCACCTATGGCATAATCGTACTGGAATGGATTTCTGCCCCTATGTATGCGCATTATATTACATTTATCTACGTTTAGGGAAAGCTGCCAGCTGTCGCACCATGCATTAATCCTCTGCAGGTCCTCCTGGAGTACGTACGAGTCTTCTGATGTTGCTACTTTCTTGTAGACAACCGTGTCATCTGCAAATAGCCTCACGGAGCTACCGATGTTGTCAACTAAGTCATTTATGTATATTGTAAACAATAAGGGTCCTATCACGCTTCCCTGCGGTACTCCCGAAATTACCTCTACATCTGCAGATTTTGAACCGTTAAGAATGACATGTTGTGTTCTTTCTTCTAGGAAATCCTGAATCCAATCACAAACCTGGTCCGATATTCCGTAAGCTCGTATTTTTTTCACTAAACGTAAGTGCGGAACCGTATCAAATGCCTTCCTGAAGTCCAGGAATACGGCATCAATCTGCTCGCCAGTGTCTACGGCACTGTGAATTTCTTGGGCAAATAGGGCGAGCTGGCCGGTCAGTTGCTCAACAGTTGCATATTCATTCACCCACACATATCTTTGCACCACAGTTGCCTGCATGCCGGTTTTGGATGGCACTAATTCGCCATGCACTGTATACTTTCACCACGGTGGCACGTAAACAGTTTACAATCTTAGCCTTTTTGGAAATGCTTCTACACTTGGCCCAAAAACCAATGATGTCCGATAAATAGCTCTGTTTCAGCATTATGACAACATCTGCACTCTTTTCTGCATCACCCCTTGACCCACTTTATATATACTCCAATGCTAATGCTGGCATCTGCCGTCTGTGAGCGGTTACTGCATGTTGATATAAAACATAGGCAGTGCTCACATTAATGTGACTGAACTGTGCATAAAATTACAAAGAGACAGATGGGGTGGGCAATACTTACCTTTAGAAGGTGGAATTTCAAGTACTGCTGATGGACACTTGTAAGTGTATGGGGTGAAAAAAAAAAAATTCGAATTCATTAGTTTCCTGATGTATGAGGAACCTCTTCCAATCATCCCCAAGCTATCAATCTTTCCTCCTTGGGGAACATCAAAGTTATGAGATATCTCCCTTCCTCATTCCCCCTCATTTTGTGTGTGACAATCAGCAGCACTGGCAATTTCACCTCCTAAATATAAGTAGTGGTCGGCCATAGTGTATCACTGGAATTATATATTTTTCTGCTAGCAAAAATTACACCCCATACAGAATTGCAGTCAAATAACATTAGATATAATTTTTATTTACCAAGCAGCTGTAGATACAGGCATACACAGTGAAGTATAACAGCGCCATTTTTCGGGTTCTTTCCAATGAAGAAAGTACAGAAGCAGGAATAGAAACTGAAATTAAATAGAAAGAATGAAAGGAAAAACAAGTGCTCTTACTGAGTTGTTCACCTCCTCCTTGCTCCAGGAACTCTTGAGAACTTTTTCTATTTAATCTCAGTATGCATTGTTTCATCCAACCTGTCTTCTCTTTTCAAATAAGGAAAATCCAGGATGGAATATAACAATATTATGGAAATAAAAGTCACCACTCGCCGTATGGTAGAGATGCTGAGTCACAGATAGGCACAACAGAAAGACTGTCACAAATAAGAAGCTTCCGGCCAGTAAGGCCTTACTGGCCAAACCTTCTTGTTTGTGACAGGCTTTTAGTTGTGGCTATCTATGACTTAGCACCTCTGCTTTATAGTGAGTGGTAACTTTCCTTTTCATAATATTGCTACTTTCTTCTCTTTTGGCAGATTAATATAACTCCAGTTTCAAAAAAAACTTATGTTTTCCTTGACTAGGTTTTCCTCGTCTGTGTTAATGTCTTCCTTGATGCTTGGTAAACAGTTTCTATCAATATTTGATATAACACTTATATGTTTGCCAACATAGGAGATTTCAAAATACAGGGTGTACATAAAGTCTAGGAACAGTTTTAATTATTTATTGCACAGAAACCAAACACTGTACAGATATCACATATATGTCATTTCGAAGATAAACACGGAAAGTTTTTTTTTCCCCTATGTTTAGAACCAAGTACGGTAAGAAGCCAACAACAAGAAAGGCCATGTACCACTGGCACAACAAATTCCTTATGACAGGTAGCTTGTGCCTGACGAAGAGAAGCGGACATCCTAGTGTGAGTGCAGTGAATGTGGAGCACTTACGAGAGATATTCATAAGGAGTCCTAGGAAATCGGCGCATCGTGCATCCTTTGAACTGGAAATTACTCCAATGACAGTGTGGAAAGTCCTGCTACAGAAGCTGTCTATGAAACCATTAAAATTGGAGCTAGTGCAGAACCTCAATGGCAACAACAAAGACAAGCATTCTGAGATTTATTCACAGTTGTAACAAGTGAATGGGGTGGGTATGGCATTGTTGAACACTTCATTTTTAGCAACCAAGTAACTTTTCACAGTACTGTGAAAGTGAACAGGCACAACTGTCGAATCTACGGTATGAAGCATCCACACAAATGCACTGAATTTGAGCGTATTCCCCAAACACAGGTGCCAATGCTAAGGAAAAGGTAATGTGGGTTAGAGGGCAGAAGGAAGAAGTAGTAAACCAGTTCATTCAGAAACTTGGATATATTAAGTGGGACTGTATATATAACTGTCAAGTGGGAATAAATAAAACTGAAACTGCTTTTAAGAGCTTCATTAAAAATTATTTAGATTTGTGGTATTCTTGTTCTCCTCTTATAAAAATCAAACTTATAAAGAAAAACATGTAGTGGTACACAGATAAACTTACAAATATGAGGGAAAATATGTTATCATTGTACCACATGTATAAAAATTCTCATAAAGATGGAATGGAGCAGAAAGATGATTTGTACAAAGCATATCTTGAATGTAAGAGAACCTACAGAACTAAGCTTAGAATGGCAAAAAGAACAGCATACAAAAGATACATTGAAGGGGCTCCTAATAAGTGCAAAGCTGCATGGAATGCTGTTGCACAAGAGCATTGCAGGAATGATGAACATCGCATAGCTCTTGACCCGGATAAAGTTAATCATTTTTTCATGGACTCTGTAAGTTATATTAGGAACAAAATTGAAACAACAACCACCAATGCAAGTGATCTACTTAAGCAACAACAACCTGCAAACAATACATTTACATGGAGGACAATCGCACCCACTGAAATTACAAAGGTAGTGGCAAAGTTCTCAAACTCCCAAGAGCATGGACTGCTCTTGGTTGTCCAATTACATAATTAAAAAAACAGTGCATATAATTAGTGAACCATTGGCCTTTCTGTTTAATAGGTGTCGAAAGTTTGGAGTACATCCTACAACTCTAAAAATATCAAAAGTTATCCCAGTGTATAAAAAAGGGGACAAACATGATCTCAAAAATTACCAACCAGTTTCAATAGTTCCCATTTTCTTGAAAATACTTGAATCTCTTATTTATAACCAACTGAACCACTACTTTGAGTCGCATAACTTACTCTCTAATAGTCAATTTGGCTTCCGCAAGGGAAAAAATACCACCACTGCTGTTCTTTCAATTGTGAATGAAGTAATAACAACCTTTGAGAATAAAAATAAAGCCTCACTTCTTTTATGTGATTTAAGTAAGGCATTAGACTGGATTTCTCATGATATCTTAATTGCTAAACTCAAATTCTATGGCATACAAGATTCTACATTGGCAGTAATTGAATCATACCTAAAAATTGGAAGCAGTTTGCCTATGTCAGCAACAGAGACGCACAGTTGCTAGAAGTTAAGACAGGAGTCCTACAAGGTTCTGTCCTTAGGCCCTTCTTTTTTATAACTGCAGTCAATGATTTACCTCATTGTATCCCCACTTTTGTTATTTGGTTATGCTGATGCCACAACTTTGTTTGCTCAGCACGAGAACATATCAGTTCTGCAAGATGACATGGAAGCAGCACTAAATTGGTTCTCACCCAAGACACTGCTTTGCAATCCTTATAAAAACCAACAGATTACACTGGGATTGTCAAAAGAGGTATAGGTGAAAGCAGTCAAAATTCTAGGCATTCATGTAGACTTTAAGTTAATGTGGGAAACACACATCAACCACACCTGCGCAAAATTGTCTCGAGTTACGTGTTTAATGTGGAAACTGAGGAGCCTGGTGACAAAAGAATATTTATGAGTTATTTATTTTGGACTCTTTCAGTCACAGATAGAATATGGACTGCTGATATGGGGACTCTCTCTTCACATCACTGAACTTCTAAAAATTCAGAAGAAAGTGATAAGGCCAATGAGCAATTCTGGTAGATCAGAGCACTGCTGACCACTGTTCATTCAGCTGGAAATATTAACCGTTATTAATTTTTATATATACGCCACAGAATTGTATGCAAAAAATAATATAGCAGATTTTGAAATGAGGGAAAACATGCACCACCATAATACCAGAGGCAAAACAAAATTAGACATACCTAGGCACAGGCTGACAAGAACAGCGAATTCCCATCTAATCAATAGTCTAAGAATATTTAATAAACTTCCATTTTCTTCTCGGTCGGATCACATAAGTAGCTTCAAGAGCAAGCTACTAAATTGGTTACTAATCAATCCTTTTTACAATGTAACAGAATTTATGAATATAAAATCAATCAACATTAATTTTTAAGGATTTCATTATGTGGTGTCACTGAAAGTATTTATCTTATGTTATGGTGTATGTTATCATCTATGGGCGCTATTTGCAAAGCTCATTTAGCTTTAAGGTACTATTCACGGAAAATGTTATATGATATCCATTTAAATTGCCTATTCCACCTCAGGTGGTCAATGGTGAACAAAGAATCTGAAACTGTACTGCAAAGGTAAATGTTTTTTGTGTCTTGTCACGTCAAAAATTGTATGGGCCATTCTTCTTCACCAAGAGCACTGTCACTGGAAATTCCTACTTGTACATGTTGCAGCAATGGCTGATGCCTCAAATGAGATTGGACTCTCTGTTCATCTTTCAGCAGGATGGGGCTCCACCCCATTTTCATCGTGAAGTTCCTGGGTACCTGAAAACGGAGCAGTCACACCGATGGCTCGGCCATGCTACCGAAGGGGAAATCTGTTTCATGAAATGGCCCTCCCAGTCACCAGATCTCACTCTGTGTGACTCTTTTGTGTATGTACTGCCTCTACCATATGATGTGGCAGAGCTCCGGGAGTGAATACGGGAAGTGACTGCCACAGTCAACGATGCCATGCTGGGATGGGTAAGGCAAGAATTCGATTACCATATTGTCATCTACCTGATCACTCATGGTTCGCATATCAAATGTTTATAGAAAAAAATAAACTTTCAAAAAGTTTCTCTTCGAAATGCAGTATGTATGGCATCTGTACAATGTTTAAATAAATAATTGAAAGTATTCCTTGATTTTATGTACACAGTGTACTTGAACATACACTGTATGGCAGCACATTCAAGATAAGAGAATCAGGTGTAAACAATGGTTTACAACTGCGAAGAACACAATCTCAAAGAAATAAGTATTATGTCGTGGAAATAATGTCTGTCTGTCTGTCTGTCTAACAAACAGTAAGCAGAGACAGGAAAAATCCATTTTATTTTATGGTCAATTTCAGAGTTATTTTTGCCTATTTGTTGCTGTTTTCTGTCAACTCTGGTATTACTTTCTGCCAATTTTGATGGTATTTTTGAGGAGTTTGGTATCACTTTCCAATAGCTTATTTTTGAAGTATCAAATGGCTTATATCACTGTTCCAGCACTATGAAAACGAAAATATATCTCTTAACTACATTACATATGGCATCACAGAAGAAAAAGGAAATCATTTATATGAAACCCATTAAATGTAATCAATTAAAGAAACCATACACTGTCAAAAGGTTTTCAAATTAAAGTACTATTATAGCTTCAATGGTTTCTTTGAAACCTTTTACCACCAATCGATCGGTACTTCACAACAATGTAAAAATAGCAGCGTAAAGTGTAAATTTTTAACATGGGCAAGGAGAAGGCCACAAATGCAGTTAACCAATTCAGCTCATATTTGGCAGCCTGCTTCTATACAACATAAAATGAAGATAAGTTTTGAGAACACCATCCCTACAGTTCATGATGTGAATTTGATTCAAAACTGATCAGATCGATATGTTGTTGTTGTTGTGGTCTTCAGTCCTGAGACTGGTTTGATGCAGCTCTCCATGCTACTCTATCCTGTGCAAGCTTTTTCATCTCCCAGTACCTAATGCAACCTACATCCTTAAGAATCTGCTTAGTGTATTCATCTCTTGGTCTCCCTCTACGATTTTTACCCTCCACGCTGCCCTCCAATACTAAATTGGTGATCCCTTGAAGCCTCAGGACATGTCCTACCAACCGATCCCTTCTTCTGGTCAAGTTGTGCCACAAACTTCTCTTCTCCCCAATCCTATTCAATACTTCCTCATTAGTTATGTGATCTACCCATCTAATCTTCAGCATTCTTCTGTAGCACCACATTTCGAAAGCTTCTATTCTCTTCTTGTCCAAACTATTTATCGTCCACGTTTCACTTCCATAGATGGCTACACTCCATACAAATACTTTCAGAAACGACTTCCTGACACTTAAATCAATACTGGATGTTAACAAATTTCTCTTCTTCAGAAACGCTTTCCTTGCCATTGCCAGTCTACATTTTATATCCTCTCTACTTCGACCATCATCAGTTATTTTGCTCCCCAAATAGCAAAACTCCTTTACTACTTTAAGTGTCTCATTTCCTAATCTAATTCCCTCAGCATCACCCGACTTAATTAGACTACATTCCATTATCCTTGTTTTGCTTTTGTTGATGTTCATCTTATATCCTCCTTTCAAGACACTGTCCATTCCATTCAACTGCTCTTCCATGTCCTTTGCTGTCTCTGACAGAATTACAATGTCATCGGCGAACCTCAAAGTTTTTGTTTCTTCTCCATGAATTTTAATACCTACTCCGAATTTTTCTTTTGTTTCCTTTACTGCTTGCTCAATATACAGATTGAACAATATCGGGGAGAGGCTACAACCCTGTCTTACTCCCTTCCCAACCACTGCTTCCCTTTCATGTCCCTCGACTCTTATAACTGCCATCTGGTTTCTGTACAAATTGTAAATAGCCTTTCGCTCCCTGTATTTTACCCCTGCCACCTTTAGAATTTGAAAGAGAGTATTCCAGTCAACATTGTCAAAAGCTTTCTCTAAGTCTACAAATGCTAGAAACGTAGGTTTGCCTTTCCTTAATCTTTCTTCAAAGATAAGTCGTAAGGTCAGTACTGCCTCACATGTTCCAGTGTTTCTACAGAATCCAAACTGATCTTCCCCGAGGTTGGCTTCTACTAGTTTTTCCATTCGTCTGTAAAGAATTCGTGTTAGTATTTTGCAGCTGTGACTTATTAAGCTGATAGTTCGGTAATTTTCACATCTGTCAACACCTGCTTTCTTTGGGATTGGAATTATTATATTCTTCTTGAAGTCTGAGGGTATTTCGCCTGTTTCATACACCTTGCTCACCAGATGGTAGAGTTTTGTCAGGACTGGCTCTCCCACGGCCGTCAGTAGTTCCAATGGAATATTGTCTACTCAGGGGGCCTTGTTTCGACTCAGGTCTTTCAGTGCTCTGTCAAACTCTTCACGCAGTATCGAATCTCCCATTTCATCTTCATCTACATCCTCTTCCATTTCCATAATATTGTCCTCAAGTACATCGATATACAATTGAAAATAGAACACTTTTAATCATCATAGGTGGTGTCCAGAAGCAAACTTTTTTCCAAGGGATTTGCAAAAGAAACTATTACAACTGCCACTTATGTACCCGTAAAGTAAATGCTATTCAATGAAAGTACTGCTGATGCAACAATCAAGGCATCTGGCTGGGGAGCAGAGAACCTGTGTTCAATTCTGAAATGCAGTCTGCTGGATTTTTTGTCATCTTTCTTTCCCTTATTGAAATTAGTAACAAAAGGAGGGTTAATATGGCAGTTATTAAGGAATAATAACAAGGAGGTAAATAAATTTCTCAAACAACTTGGATTGGTGAAAAATTAAAATTCAAAGCCTCATATGAAAACAAATGTCACGAGGGACCACAGACAGCTTAATATGCTATGCTAGTTTACAATGAGCCGTGGTACAGAACTTTATTTGGAGGTTTCAAAACTGCAATGTACATCTGGAAATCCAGCAGGAATTTCACAACTATCCACATTCCACAACAATTCATAGCATAATTCATGATCAATTTTCAGCACCAATTTTTTAGGTGATGTTGCATGCGTGGTATGCATTAGAATTACACTGGAGATCCAAAGAAACTGGTACACCTGCCTAATATCATGTAGGGGCCCACAAGCACGCAGAAGTGCTGCACCATGGCATGGCATGGACTTGACTGATGTCTGAAATAGTGCTAGAGGGAACTGACACCATGAATCCTGCAGGGCTGTCCATAAATCAGTAAGAACACAAGGGTGTGGAGACATCATCTGAAGAGCACATTGCAAGGCATCCCAGATACACTCAATAATGTTCATGTCTGGTGAGTTTGGTGACCAGTGAAGTGTTTAAACTCAGAAGAGTGTTTCTGGAGCCACTCTGTAGAAATTCTGGATATGTGGGGTGTCACATTGTCCTGCTGGAATTGCCCAAGTTCTTCAGAATGCACAATGGCCATGAATGGATACAGGTAATCTAGAAAGGATGGTTACTTAAGAGTTACCTATCAGAGTCGTATATAGACATATCATGGGTCCTGTATCAGTCCAACTGCACACATCCCACACCATTACAGAGCCCCCACCAGCTTGAACAAGTCCACTGCTGACAAGCAGTGTCCATGGACTCATGAGGACAGTTCCATACCCATACACATCTATACACTTGATACAATTTGAAATGAGACTCATCCGACCAGGCAACATGTTTCCAGTCATCAACAGTCAAACGTTGGTGTTGACGGATCCAGACGAGGCATAAAGCTTTGTGTCATGCAGTCATCAAGGGTACACGAGTGGGCCTCAGCTCCAAAAGTCCATATTGATGATGTATCATTGAATGATTTGCATGCTGATACTTGTTGATAGCCCAGTACTGAAATGTATGGCAATCTGAGGAAAGGTTGCACTTTTGTCACATTGAACAATTCTCTTCAGTCGTCATTGGTCATTTTCTTGCAGAATCTTTTTCCAGCCACAGCGATGTCAGAGATCTGATGTTTTACCAGATTCCTGATATTCAAGGTACACTTGTGGAATGGTCAAATGGAAAAACCTTGCTTCATCACTACCTCAGAGATACTGTGTCCCATCGCTCATGCACCGACTATAGCAACACGTTCCAACTCGTTTAAATCTTGATAATCTGCCATTGCAGCAGCAGTAACCTAGCTAACTGTGGCAGACACTTGTTAACTTATACAGGCATTGATGACCGCAGTGCCATATTCTGTCTGTTTACATCTATCTGTATTTTAATACACATTCCTATACCAGTTTCCTTGGCACTTCAGTGTAATTCCCAAAAACGAAATATTTTTAAATGTAACCCAAGTCAGTTTTCTGCCAAATCTTCAGAATGAATGATGTAGTTGTGCAAAAGCTGCTTTCATTATATGTTCTTCGTGTCACAAGCATATTTGCTTCAAATGTTTATATGACAAGTACCACCCATATAGATGTTCAAAGGTAAGTGAAGGCATGTAACAGTGAGTGAAAGAGCCTTTGTAGGGCAACCAGGATTAAAATTATAATTCTTTCTAATCCAAGTCATTAAAGAAATTTATTTCCCTACCTTGTTATTATTTTTCACTGATTACCTTTTCACTTTCCTATTCCTACTAGATTCAATACAGCAAAAATACTAATGAAAAAACTGCAGAATGCATTTGGAAATTAAACATATGTTCTCTTCTCCTCCCTTGATCACTACGTCAGTGGCAGTTCTTTTGAACAGTGTTTACCATAGGCATACTCAGTGTCTTTCTTCGATTCTACGAAATGGGAATATGCTGAGCAGCACCCCCCCACATGATGAAAACACCCAATTTTCAATTACCTATTGATTTTGTCAAATTTGAATCAATCAATTAGGAGTGGTTTCCTCAAATATAAGGATGGGGGAGCTTTTTGAGCCAAAATATCTCAGTCCTCTGTTTTAGGTTTATAGAAGCACCCTGCCAAA